>NC_143486.1:78198297-78500797 GCF_027475165.1 Benincasa hispida
ATAAATTCTTCACTTTTTGCTATTCTCCGTGTGAGATATTTCTCCGGAAAAACAACCTAAAAAACTAGATTCTCCCAGCTTTCGAATGGCACCGATCTCACTTAATTTTCTCAAGTCATTTTCCAAAACCAAGCTTCTGAAGTTCCTCTCCCTTTTATACTTCCTTCCGCCTCCTCTTTTCAAGGGTTAAACTGCCACCTCATCCAGCACTTAGTGCTTCCAGCCAATTCCCATTAGTGAGTTTCTTCAATTAATTTATTTTTTCCTTCCCTTCCTTCATAACCCACGTTAGGCCTTCGCCTCATAATATAAATTTAGCGTGCATCGTATACTCCACCGTCTAACGCGCAGTGCCTATCATCTAGCGCCCAACGCCTATCATCTAGCGCCCAGCGTCTACCATCTAGCGCCCAATGTCTATCGTCTAGCGCTCAACATCTATTGTCTAGCGCCCAATGTCTATCGTCTAGCAGCCAACGCCCATCGTCTAGCTTAATCTTTTAGCAAACGATCTCGCTGATCTCGCTCTCAGCGATCTCGCTGATCTCGCTCTCAATGATCTCGCACATAGCCTATCGCTTAGCTACTGCGAGCATCGTTTACCTCCATCGTTTAGCGCTGATGCCTTAATGTCCAACGCATCCTCTAATCGTTTGCGCATCACCCAACGCCTACCTATACGATCACCTACCTCATCGTGTAGCTCCCCGCTTTGCTACACGATCGTCTAGCGCCCGCCTACACGATTTCCTATCTCATCGTGTAGCTCCCCACTCTGCTATACGATCGTCCAACGCCCGCCTACACGATCACCTATCTCATCGTGTAGCATCGCACACTTACTATACGATCGTCTGCCCCATCGCCTTGCACTCAACATCTAGCTTTCTCCGCTCTCGCTCATACATACCCAACACTGAGCAACTCTTGGCAACGCCTCTTGCCAATACTTCAACCAATCATGCGTCCAACCTCACAAATGCATGGTTGCCTTCTCATCTTATGCATTAATGTCTCCTAACACTTAACGCATGGGTCCTTTTTGACCTTACACTTAGCCAAATTTTTACTTGTTATATTATCTAAAACTCACCCTTGACTAAGTATTTCTAACACTTAGAATTTTCATCCTCCATCTGCCTACTTCCTTTACCTCCTTTCATAATTTTACTTCACACACTTGTTACTCACTTATGTAGGAAAAATGAAGTACGGGGTTTACAATCTCCCACTTGCTCTAGTCCAACTGCGGGCGATCCTGTAGACCCATTCTCCGTAGGTGACCCTCAAACACTATAGTCATGAGAGCCTTCATAAACGGGTCAGCAACATTAAAATGGCCTGGGTTAGACTGATCTGTCTCATCTTTTTAACTCTTGAGGCGTCTTAGGATGCATTTCCTTAGATAAAGTGACTCCATGCCTAAACGGCAGTAGGCCCCTCCTAGAATCCTACATCGAGTACTTGAGCAACATCTTGTCAATGTACGATGCCTGAGACAGTGCTAGCACTTTGTTCTTATGATCCTGAAAGATCTGTATACCTAGAACAAACTGAGCCTCTCCCAAATCCTTCATTTGGAATTGGGTCACTAGCCAGTTCTTAACTGTAGTCAGTAGGCCTACATCATTCCCAATGAGTAGGATATCATCTACGTACAACAGTAAGAAGACTACTGAAGCGTTGATGATCTTCTTGTAAACACAAGGTTCATCAACGTCGCCATCCAGGTCAACGTCCTCCATTGCCTTCTTATAAGACAACGGATCCTCAACGTTGCCATCTGCTACCATAGCAAGGTTCCCTCAACTCTTGAGGTAGAACTGACCTACTTGGTGAACTTCTATCAACAACCCTTGCTGATGTAGTAAGCTCTTCAACAAACAACTCTTGTTGAAGTTTTAGTAGTTTCATTGGAAAGCTCACACAACACGACTTTGCTTCGTGGACTGTGCTCTCTTATATGATCCTCCTCCAGGAAAGTAGCGTTTGTTGAAACAAACACCCTATTTTCCATCGAATCATAAAAATAACCCCCTCATGTACCTTTGGGGTAGCCTACAAAGAGACATAACCTCGATCGTGGTTCCAACTTCTTGGGATTAGCCTCAAGCACATGTGTAGGGCAACCCTAAATGCAGAAATGACGTAAACTAGTTTTACACCCGTTCCACAACTCTAGAGGTGTTCTTGCAACACTCATGAAGGGAGTACAGTTGAGTATGTTTACCGCAGTCTCCACTGCGAAACCCCAAAACGAGTCCGATAAGGAAGCGTAACACATCATCGAGCGAACCATGTCTAACAAGGTTCTATTTCTCCTTTCCGCTACACCATTATACTGAGGTGTACCTGGTGCTGAGAGTTGGGAAATGATTCCATGTTCTATCAAATAGTCCTGGAATATCGAGTCCAAAAACTCTCCACCTCCATCCGATCGAAGTGTTTTAATCCGTCTATCTAATGCGTTTTCAACTTCAGCCTTGAACTCTTTGAACTTTTGAAAGGATTCAGACTTCCGTTGCATAAGATAAACATACCCGTACCTGGAGTAATCATTAGTAAAACTGATAAAATACTCATAGCCACCTCGGGCTCGCACATTCATAAGACCACAAAGGTCAGAATTTACTAACTCAATAGGCTCCTTGGCTCTATAGCCTTTTCTAGTAAAAGGTCGTTTAGTCATCTTACCTTCAAGGCAAGATTCACACACTGGTAAAGAATTTTCATCTAACTCACTTAAAAGTCCATTCTTCATCAATCTCTCAATCTTATTGAGATTGTTGTGCCCTAAATGAAGATGTCAAAGTTGGGCATTTTCATTTGGAGAAATACGTCGACGTTTTGATTGAGTTACGACAGTTCTAAACAATTCAGTATTATAGAGGGAATTAATGGCTAACGGCTTTAGCACATATAAATTCTATTCCAGATTTGCTGTGTAAATAAAAACACCATCTTTATGAATAGACGCTCTATCCACATTAAACGAGATAGTATATTTACATTGCAATAAATACTTTACAGAAATAAGGTTCCTTTTTAGTTCAGGAACAATATTTACATCATGTAAAACAAGAAACCTATTCTGTAAAGCTAACTGGTGTCCTCCCACTACCACGGCTGAAACGACGTGCCCGGTGCCTACTCACATCGTCATCTCACTAGCCTTTAGCTATTGCCACGATCTAATCCCCTAAAAAGAAGAACAAACATGGTTAGTTGTGTCCGAATCAATTATCTAGGCAGAATCATCATTATCCACTAAACAAGTTTTAACCACAAGTAAATCACATTTACCTTTATCGGCCTTGGCCTTAGCCTTGGCTGCTTTCTTCTCATTTAGATACCGAGGACAGTTCCTCTTCCAGTGTCCATCTTGGTTGCAATGGAAACACTTTCTAATGGAAATACTTTCCTTTAGGAACTTGTTGACGCCTTCTTGGGGCGATAGGCGGTGGGTTAGCAGGTGCCTTCCTTTTTCCCTTACCACCCTTCTTCTTCTTCCCCTTTGCAGAGTCAGAAGTAGAAGGTGCAGACTTCGTTCCTGAGGTCGAACCTTTATGGAATGTCTTGGAGGATGAAGCAACATTTGACTCACCCTTCTGCCTCTCCTTACTTTTCAGTAAAGATTGGTATGTCTGCAACTCGTTGAGGAGAGTTGTAAAGTTGTATTTCACTTTGTTAAGAATCACATTGCTAATAAAGTGCAGGAAGCTCTTCAGCAAAGAATGCATGATTATGCTAACTTGGTTGCCCTCATCGATGGTAGACCCATTCAACTTCGCCACATTAAAGTGGACCATCATGTTTAGCACATGTTCACGAACAGAGGTTCCTTCTTCCATTTTGGAGTTGAATATGTATTTAAGAGCCTCATGCATAAGCTGTTCAGACGGTTGTCCAAACATCCCCCTACGGGGACTTCATGATCTCACACGCTGAGACCATAGGCTCATGTTTCTTGGCCAAGACTTCAAAAAGACTTACCAAGATGTAGACTCAGGCCTTCTCATTTGCCCTTGTCCATCGCTCGTATGCCTCTTGAACATTTCAAGCGGCATTCGGAGCTGGAATAGGAGGACAAGCCTCCGTGAGAGCGAACATGAGATCCTCGATGATCAGGATCGTCGTGATCATGTGTTTTCATGTTGTGAAATTATCGCCAGAAAGTTTTTCGGTGCTTGCAATGCTAATGTGGCCGTTGCCATTTGAAAATGTTGCTGAAAATATGAACAAAACTTTATTAGATTTTGCTAAACCACTTTTAAACCAATCAGTTTTGCAAAACCGTTTCAAGTACCCTAAGTTATAGACTTCTATTTTGCAATGATGCCCCAGTGAGGCAGGACAAACGCCACCAGTGGAGTGATCAGTTGCCCCTTCGCTGGGATGAGACATTCTCAACCATTAGGCAGACCAACTCTTGGAACTAAACCTAATAGCCACCATTTTTCGATCCAGAATCGTTAACCTTTAACTATTCCACTTAAGTGTAACCCCTCGCTTTCGATGCTAAAGTCCCGCCCTAATGAGCCCACCGTAGGGAAGAAGTAGATTAGGATAAGAGACTAAGTTACCTTATCCTCTTACAAGAGATCAAATAAAGAAATGCGCAAAACTGCCATCCTTTAGGGGGACACTCCCAAGGTGCCTCGAGGCGATGGGTAGTAACTTTATTCAACCTAACGAGGGAGACCGAGGGATATGCTGTTGCACTTCCCGCTCCCACTTACTATGAACACTCTCTCCATTCACCTTCATATTGACCTACCCAAACACCATCTGTTGGGGGAACACGCCAAAGGTGCTGTAAGGCCGAGGGTAGATTTTATGGTGTGGACTATTTAGGAGAAATGTGATAGGTTTAAGTGAAGCATCTTATACCCCAAGTACCTCCCACTGAATGTTCTACCTAGGGATTCATTAACCTAGACAATCCGACTACTGATTTTAGTCTAAGTCGTCTTTTTAATCTCTGCTCATAAACAACGTTTGTCTATGAAATATGAACAAGTTCAAGTAGTCACATTTAAACACTTTAATGGACTGTCCTTAACTTGCATGCATGCATCAAATCTATCTAATTCACCTTTCCAGGTAAGTTTCCAAGTAGGGGTGTTACGTTTCCGTCAACTTAAATACCCCAGCCTAGACAAAACCCGCCTTAGACAAAAGGTCCCTTATAGATAGATTTGCTATACTTTAACCTTTTATTAGCCAATTTAATCCTATTAAACTGATTAAAAGATTAAAGCCTAAGGGTTGCTAATCGTATTAGAACCATGACCTTAGATCTATGTGATCCAAGTTTTAAACACTTTAAAACATTGAATTAAACCTAAGTGAGCATGCATGTCTTTCTTGTTTCTTTTAGTTCTAATTTCTCTTTAACTTTTAAAAAGAAATAACTAAAACCATTGCGCACAACTATGTGTTTATAACATTTATAAAACAACCTATGTGTCATGCTTCATGTAATGTCTGGTCATTACTATATATATAACTTTTATATAACGCGTAACAACCAAGCAAACATGCTATCATTCACCCTTATACTATAACAATTATAATATAAAGATGATGCATGACAATACTTTTTATGCATGCATAAATATAACTCTTATATTATATGATGCATGAGCATGCTCTTACATAATTAAATCATACTTCTCTAAATTATAACAATTACAATAAAGAGATGATGCATGACAATTGCATAACCTAAGGTGGGATTTAATATATGTGCATACCATATGACATATAATAAACATACATCACATGTAATAAATAAAGGATTAATGGACCGGGATGAGCCTTTACAAAAATTTGAATGAAACAACCCTATCTATTACATTTTTCATCAAGAAAACCGATTCACAGGCGAAACGGGTCTTAAACTTCCAGGAGGTCTTCATCGTGTAGCAAACGTCAGTAGGTAGACGATCATTCAGCGCGCACTATACGATAGGAGCATAAGTAAACGATCGTATAGACAACGACGAAGTTGCGAAGCCTGATCGTCTATGCGATGGTGTAGCGTGACGACAGATAAACGATTTACCTTGCGTTACTAAGCGATTGTTTAGTCAGTTGCTAAGCGATGAAGCTTGCTGATTGATAACGGACAGAAATGCACGTTATCATAGTACTAAGTTCTTAAATAATGTTGGATTGCGTTGATGAAATATGTTAAATTGTGTCCATTAAGCATAAATTCTTTAATATTGCAGTCGCATGCGTCCAACGCATTAGAGCAGTTGATCTTTATATTTTTGTGCAGAATATGCGTTAATGCAATGCAGAGATTGCGATCATAGGAATACATTGGTCGAGCGCAACTTTACCCAAGAAGAATCACAGCAACTTGGTCGGCACAACATGGTGGGCACATCTGGGTGAAAGGATAATTAAGATCGATGGGATAGAAAGCTGACAGTAGTCGGATCCAAATTAAGTTGACAGTCGATAACGGTCACAAAGTACATTCAGCTTTATCGGTGACAATTATCCGACGCATCAGTCAGGAATGAAAGCTGTCCCATCTATACAACCGGGAGAGAGAAGCCGCCTTTCACCATGGAAACTCTATAAATACCAAGTGCATTCTTCAGAGAAGGGGTTAAGCAGTCGACTAATTCATCACTTACAAGCTCAAGCCTCTGTCCATAGTTTTCTTTTATTTTAAGGCGGACGCGAGGAAGAAGGGGTGCTAGTGGATCATTCCGGTAAGCTTGGGAAATCATCAGAAGCTCCAAGACAGAGAGATAGCCGACGCCTGCGAAAGCAGGAACATTTGTAGATCAGAATAGAGATTCAGTGTAAAAAGCCTCGGTCAGCAAGGAATTACTACCAGGCTCTCTACCTTTACTTTCCATTGTCATTTTGTACTCAACTAAGTTATAAAGAATGGAATGTTTTTCTCTATATCTGTTCACTCTATTATTTATGCATGAGTAGCTAAATTAGTTGAATGGGTTGAGAAGTAGTTAGCTAGCATAAAGAGGGAATCTTCATCTTTGCGGTTATCTCGTTTGTGTATGCTTCATTCGTCTATTAGAGATACTCGAGAGGGTAGTCTAAAGACAGGATCTAGACTTGGGAAGGTCAGTTCAGAAACTAGGTTTGGAAGAACCAGATTAGAACGCATAAACGGAAGATAGGCACTTAGGAATGAGCACTATTTGTTATTAACGCATCGCATGCATCTTAGCAGTAAGATATGATTGTATGCAGACACCTTGCTTTCATGCAGTTTGCATCAACATATAGGACAAGAGTAGAGACTTAGGGATAAGCTCTATGGACGTTTTACATTTAATACATACGTCCTAGACCTAAGAGCATCACATTTACATTGGGAAATGACTTGTTGTGCATGGTTATAACATGATCGCAAGGTTTGACGCATTCTCGAGTAACGTTAGCTAAAGATCTTCTCAACCCGTTCATCACATACTCATTGCATCTATCAACGCAACTATCTTTCTCAAATCCGCCGCCTTTATTTACTTTTTTTTCATCAACACAACAACACACCTACACTTTATTTATTTACTCGGTTACCACAAAGTTTTCATAAACATTACCAACGCAACTATTTTCACAAGTCCCTGTGTTCGACCCTGGACTTACCAGAAAACTCACAGGAATTTACACTTGAATTCAGGTGGGGAAACTTGATTGCACAACGCAATCCATCAATTCATATCATCCATATTTTCACTTAATAAAATCAACGCATCAAGTTTTTGGCGTCGTTGCCGGGTACTTTGGCAAAATAGCTGTTAACGGTAAACTTTGTGATTTCTTTGCAGAACTCTCAATCTCTGGCGAACTATGATCCGGAGATTGAGAGAACATTTCGAAGGAGACTACAAGACTGCCAACAACAACCCCAATCCGATAAAGAAGAGATGGCGAAGCAACCTGGAGTTGGAGCACCAAATGATAATAATGTCATGGCGAATCCGATTCTATTAGAAAACGATCGCAATAGTCTCATTAGGGACTATGCATCGCCAAACCTCTATGATTTCTCTCCGGGAATCATGAGGCCTGCCTTCAACAGAAGCAGATTTGAGATGAAACCGGTGATGCTGCAGATGATCCAGACTGCAGGTCAATTCAGAGGAAGGCGTGGCGAGGATCCACACGCCCACCTCCGAAGTTTTATTGATATCTGCAATACTTTTGTGTTCCTGAACATCTCTACTGAAGAAGTTCGACTAATGTTGTTCCCATTTTCTCTCTGTGATCAGGCTAGGAAATGAGCTTATTTGCTCGAACCAGGAGAGATTACTTCTTGGGAGTAGGTAGTGGATAAATTCATGAAAAAGTATTTTCCACCTACCGAGAACACAAGACAAAGAAAGCTTATTACTAATTTTGAACAAGATATGGACGAATCGCTCAGCGATGCTTGGGCGAGGTTTAAAAGGTTAGTCCAAGATTGTCCACATATGGGCTACCAGACTGCCTTCAAATGAAAATTTTCTATCACGGTTTGAATCCTGCTTCGCAGACTGCTGCTAATGCAGTAGCCATCGGTGGTCTGCTTGAAAAAACTTACGAGGAGGCAAAGAATATTCTGGACCGCATCTCCAAGAACCATGAAGACTGAAGGGAAAGTGACCAGAGATTGAGACTCAAAGATTTCGACACAAATAACGGTGCCATTGTTTCGTTACAAAACCAAATGACCGCAATGATGAATTTGATTCAAAGAATGGCGATCAACAGCCCAACACTGTAAGGTGGGCAAATTAACGCAATAAGTCAAAACACCGCAAGATGTGCGACTTGTGGTGATGGGCATGCGATGGAAGATTGCCCGCAAAATCCATAGTCTGTATATTTTGTAAAGAATAATCCCTTTTAGAACACTTACAACCCGGGGTGGAGAAACCACCCCAATTTTACTTAGAAGAATCAACAACAAAATTTTCAATCTGTGACGCAAAAAGAAGGGCCACCAGGATTCCTCCAACACAACAAAAGTCAACAGAGCAACCAAACAAGTAGCTCACAAAAACCAACACAAACTTCTTCTCTAGAGAGCCTATTGAAGCAATATATAGAGAAAAACGAGACAGTGCTTCAAAGGCAGGCTACGTCCATCCGCAACCTTGAATTGCAAATGGGCCAGATTGCGAAGGAGTTGAAGAGTTGACCACAAGGGGCGTTGCCAAGTTATACCGAGATTCCATGCAACCCAGGGGGATCAGGTAAGAAGCAATGTCAGGTTGTGACATTGCGCAGTGGAAAGACTATGGAGGGAGAAAAGAAGGATCAGAGTAGAACAACTTCCATCGCAACTGAGCCCGAGATTGCGGTAACGCAAGAAGAAGAAAAAGAGAATGAAGCAATGGAACCTGCGGTTGCATCGACCTCAAAGTCAAATGAAACGGGAACCGTGAAAGTTCAGTTACCACCTTTCCCTCAGAGGCTAAGAAAGAAGAAAAACAAAGAGGTACAGTACCAATGCTTCTTATCTATGTTAAAGCGATTACATGTTAACATTCCTTTTAGTGAAGCGATTGACGAAATGCTTGCCTATGCCAAGTTTCTAAAGGACATGGTAACTAAGAAAGAGGTACTGGAAAATTTTCCACGGTGGCATTAAGGTAAGGTTCCAAATCCATAATCCCACCGAAGATGAGTGATCCTGAGAGCTTCACGATTCCTTGCTCCATAGGAGGACTCTATATTGGGCAAGCCCTGTGTGACTTGGGGGCCAACATAAATTTGATGCTGCTGTCAATCTTTCGACAATTAAATGTGGGGCAACTTGTGTCCACCTTCGTGACTCTCCAATTGGCTGACAGATCTCTGGTGCATCCAGAAGGTAAGGTGAAGGATGTGCTGATCACGATTGATAAATTTATTTTGCCAACTGACTTTATCATCCTAGATGATGAGGCCGACAAAGATGTGCTCATCATTTTGGGGCGACCTTTCCTATCAACGGATCGTGCTCAAATTGATGTGCACAATTGATGCCATGAAATTCCCGGATGAGGAAGATCTACAAGATTCTGACGATGACCTGAATTTGATTGAAGAAGAAAATTCTAATGAAGAGTGTGAAAAAGAAGATACCAATGCATCCGTAGCTGCCTGCAATGCGATCGTAGCAAAAATAAACAAAGAAGGAGGAATGATCGCAACGCAAGAAGAAGAACCAAAAGAAGAAAAAAAACAACGCAACCTTCCCTCGTAGAACCACCAATACTTGAACTAAAAACCTTACTAACACATTTGAAGTACGCATTTCTGGGGCAGAATGAGAAGCTGCCAATGATAATTTCCTCTGTGCTCAACGCAGATCAAGAGAATGCGTTGATGAGCATTCTCAAGAAACATGAGCGGGCAATTGGTTGGACGCTCGCTGACATAAGAGGAATTAGCCCCGCGTACTGCATGCACCACATTCGTCTTGAGGACGACCACAATGCAACTATTGAAAATCAACGCAGACTTAACCCTGCGATGAAGAATGTTGTCAGAAAGGAGATTATCAATTGGCTGGATGCGGGCATTATCTATCCCATTTCAGATAGCATGTGGGTCAGCCTTGTGCAATGTGTGCCGAACAAGGGCGGAATGATGGTAGTCCCCAATGAGAACAATGAATTAATGCCGCAAAGAACCATCACTGGATGGCGTATATGTATGGACTACCGCAAATTGAATGCGGCCACAAAGAAAGATCACTTCCCTCTGCCATTCATTGATCAAATGTTAGACAGGCTAGCAGGGAATGATTTTTACTGCTTCTTGGATGGATATGTCAGGTACAATCAAATCATGATAGCTCCTGAAGACCAAGACAAGGCCACAATCCGTCGAGCACGTGCTAGAGGTGCATGATGGCGATCTTTTCAGATTTTCTCGAAGACTCAGTGGAAATATTTATGGATGACTTCTCCATTTATGGGAACACTTATGAAGTTTGCCTGGCCAATTTGGAGATAATTCTGAAAAGATGTGAAGAGACAAACCTGGTGCTCAACTGGGAAAAATGTCACTTCATGTTGAAAGAGGTTATAGTGTTAGGACACAAGGTCTCCTGAGAAAGGTTGGAGGTGGACAAAGCAAAGATCGACGCAATTGAAAAGCTTCCACCTCCAACCAGCGTAAAGGTTGTGCAAAGCTTCTTGGGGCATGCTGGATTCTATAGACGATTTGTTAAAGACTTTTCTAAGATTGCACGACCACTAAGTACGTTGTTAGAGGCGGACATAAAGTTTGAATTTGACAACAATTGCCTCAACGCATTCTGAGTTTTAAAAGATGTGCCGATTACCACGCTCGTCTTGATTATGCCAGATTGGACACTGCCGTTCGAAATCATGTGCGACGCAAGCAGGTATGTAATGGTAGCCGCATTAGCGCAAAAGAAGAAAACTATTTTTCACCCCATCGCATATGCGAGTGAACCCTGCTCAAATCAATTATATCACCACTGAAAAAGAACTCCTGGCTGTGATTTTTGCGTTGAAAAAATTCCGGGCATATCTATTGGGAACCAAGGTACTCATTCACACTGATCACTCGACAATCAAATATTTGATGACAAAGAAGGACACAAAACCGAGGTTGATTAAATGGGTTCTCCTCCTTCAAGAATTTGATATCGAGATAATTGATTGGAAGGGGATAGAGAATCAAGTTGCAGATCACTTGTCCAGACTGGAAAATCCCGAGGTTGATTCCAATGAATCTAAAGTGAGTGTCGTGTTCCTGGACGAGCAACTGTACCACATAGAAGAATTGCCCTGGTATGCGGACATCGTTAATTATTTGGTTTATGAATAATTTCCTGAAGATTACACATACCATCAACAGAAGAAGCTCAAGCATGAATGCAAGCATTATTATTGGGATGAGCCGAATTTGTATAAAAGAGGTGCAGACCAAATCATTCGATTATGCATACCAAATGTTACTCAACAATGCATATTGTCACAGTGCCACGATATAGAGGGCACTTTGGAGGACAACGTACTGCAGCCAAAGTTTTGCAAAGTGGATTCTTTTGGCCTTCATTATTTAAGGATGTTGTTGACTACGCAATGAAATGTGATTGGTGTCAACGCACCGGTAACATTTCATGGAAGAACACAATGCCAATGAATACTATCTTGAAGCTGAAATTATTTGACGTTTGGGGGATTGATTTCATGGGACCATTCCCTCCTTCGCATGGTAAGCATTATATCTTATTGGCCGTTGATTACGTTTCCAAGTGGGTATAGGCAATTACATGCACTGTAAGTGATGCGGCGGTAGTCTCCCAGTTCCTCAAGAAAAATATTTTCACTCGTTTTGGCACTCCCCGTGCCATCATAAGTGATGAAGGATCACACTTTGTCAACCACAATATAAAGAAGCTGTTGCGCAAGTACAATATCCTCCACAAGGTGGCCATCGCAAACAAATGGCCAGGCGGAAGTGTCCAATCGTGAAATTAAATTGATACTTGAGAAGGTAGTAAAACCTTCGCAGAAGGATTGGGCAATGAAGCTTGATGATGCGTTGTGGGCATACTAGACCACATTTAAAACACCTATAGGTATGTCCCCCTATGCGTTGGTATTCAGCAAGGCGTGTCATTTGCCTTTGGAGCTGGAGTATAAAGTATTGTGGGCGGTAAAGAAACTGAATTTTGATTTGAAGAAAGCAGGGGAAACGCGAAAACTGCAGCTGGTCGAGCTAGAAGAATGGTGGGTCAACGCATATGAGAATGTGAAGATTTACAAAGAGCGCACCAAGCACTGGCATGATAAACACATATGTGCTAGAAACCTCAAAATCGGGCAAAAGGTCTTACTCTTCAATTCGAGATTGCGGCTCTTCCCAAGAAAACTAAAATCGCGCTGGTCCGGTCCCTTCATCATCAAAGCAATATTTCCACATGGTGCAGTGGAACTGATCACTGAGGATGGCAGTCGAACATTTAAAGTTAATGGACAACGAATAAGGCATATTGCGGAGGAGATTTCCAACCAGAAACAGTCTTCGCAAAGTTGGAAAACCCGGACTATCCCTTACTCAACTCTTGAACATTTAACTCTTCCTCATTTTACTATTATCAGTATTTCACTTATTTCTCTAAAAAAAAAATAAATAATAAATTTTTTTGTTTTAAAATCATTTGTCTGTTTACAAGGATTAAGGCACAGATTTGCGAAGAAGCAAATGATCTCATTCCATCACCGCAATCCACAGGAGCAAAGATCACCGCAAGGATGGATACATTAATGCATAATGCAGGTGACAACACTAAATTTGGGGGTGTACTCTTCCTTATCTTTATTTCACATTTTGCGCTATCACATTGCATATTACTTTTCAAAGTTTTATCACTGCATCCTCCTTGATTACCGCAATCATATCACAAGTAGATAACTTTAGTAGTTTACCGCACGTTGTTTCTTTGCCAAGTATGATTTCAATGATGAAAAATATGCTTCTATCTCTTTCGTATATACTAGAGTCAACTTAAATCTTAAGATAGTCAGCTCATGAAATATTTCTAGAAGTTAGGGGTTTGCTAGCTTTCTTTCAAACTTCCTTTACAACACATTCTATGACCATCATATGACTTATTTTAATTTCTTTTGGCAATGAGAAGATTGCTGTATTTTAAATTTGGGGGTAAGGTATTTATTTTCGACCTTGCTATATATATATATATTTTTTAGAATAACAACTCCACTGTCAATGCAATGGGAAACCCATGTTGATAAGAGTTATTTTAAACCCGTAATTGGATGTCTGCATGACACACGTGGGGCCAAGCCAAAACGAAAGTAAGTCACCAGGATCAACGCATAAGTCAATGACCGCAACTCTACTACCAAATCGGTATGAGTTTAGTCTGAGAAAGAGTGCATTGCTCGTAGTTGGATGTCCGCATGACACACGTGGAGGCAAGCCAAAACGAAGGCAAGGCACTCGGATTAGCGTAAGGTCAGAAAAAAATAGTAATGAAGAAAATTTTTGTGCAAGGATAAATCATTTGACAGCCCGGTGAAAAATTTTCTTTTTGAAATAAATCATGCGATGTTTCGGAATTTAAAGTTAAGCTTTCAATCTCTAAGTCTTAGAAATATTTTAGGAAGAGACTTGAATAAGACTTAAGGAAATTCTGGCATATAGGATTTGAACGAAGTATCCTTGAGAAATCTAGGGAAAGAACTTTGCGGTTAACTTGCTAAAGGAATCTTTAGCTTATGCTTGAGGACAAGCATTGTTTAAATTTGAGGGTGTGATAACGGGCAGAAATGCACGTTATCATAGTACTAAGTTCTTAAACAATGTTGGATTGCGTTGATGAAATATGTTAAATTACGTCCATTAAGCATAAATTCTATAATATTGCGGTTTCATGCATCCAACACATTAGAGCAGTTGATCTTTATATTTTTGTGTAGAATATGCGTTAACGCAATGTAGAGATTGCGATCATAGGAATACATTGGTCGAGCGCAACTTCACCCAAGACTTTGTGTTGATCGTGCTCGTAAACATTCGCCCAAGAAGAATCACCGCAACTTGCTCGACGCAACATGGTGGGCGCATCTGGGTGAAAGGATAATTAAGATCGATGGGACAGAAAGCTGACGGCAGTCAGATCCAAATTAAGTTGACAGCCGATAACGGTCACAAAGTACATTTAGCTTTATTGGTGACAATTATCCGACGCATTAGTCAGGAATGAAAGTTGTCCCATCTGTACAACCGGGAGAGAGAAACCGCTTTTCATCATGGAAACTCTATAAATACCAAGTGCATTCTTTAGAGAAGGGGTTAAGCAGTCGACTAATTCATCACTTACAAGCTCACGCCTCTGTCCATAGTTTTCTTTCATTTTAAGGCGGACGCGAGGAAGAAGGTGTGCCAGGGTCGACGCCTGCAGAAGTAGGAACATTTGTAGATCAGAATAGAGATTTAGTGTAGAAAGCCTCGGTCAGCAAGGAATTGCTACCAGGCTCTCTACCTTTACTTTCCATTGTCATTTTGCACTCAACTCAGTTATAAGAATGGAATGTTTTTCTCTATATCTATTCACTCTCTGTTATTTATGCATGAGTAGCTAAATTAGTTGAATGGGTTGAGAAGTAGTTAGCTAGCATAACGAGGGAATCTTCATCTTTGCGGTTATCTCGTTTGTGTATGCTTCATTCGTCTATTAGAGATACTCGGGAGGGTAGTCTAAAGACAGGATCTAGACTTGGGAAGGTCAGTTCAGAAACTAGGTTTGGAAGAACCAGATTAGAACGCCTAAACGGAAGATAGGCGCTTAGGAATGAGCACTATTTGTTATTAACGCATCGCATGCATCTTAGCAGTAAGATATGATTGTATGCAGACACCTTGCTTTCATGCAGTTTGCATCAACATATAGGACAAGAGTAGAGACTTAGAGATAAGCTCTATGGACGTTTTACATTTAATACATGCGTCCTAGACCTAGGAGCATCACATTTACATTGGGAAATGACTTGCTGTGCATGGTTGTAACATGATCGCAAGGTTTGACGCATTCCCGAGTAATGCTAGCTAAAGATCTTCTCAACCCGTTCATCGCATACTCATTGCATCTATCAACGCAACTATCTTTCTCAAATCTGCTGCCTTTATTTACTTCTTTTTCATCAACGCAACAACACACCCACACTTTATTTATTTACTCGGTTACCACAAATTTTTCATAAACATTACCAACGCAACTATTTTCACAAGTCCCTGTGTTCGACCCTAGACTTACCAGAAAACTCACAGGAATTTACACTTGAATTCAGGTGGGGAAACTTGATTGCACAACGCAATCCATCAATTCATATCATCCATATTTTCACTTAATAAAATCAACGCATCAAGTTTTTGGCGTCGTTGCCGGGTACTTTGGCAAAATAGCTGTTAACGGTAAATTTTGTGATTTCTTTGCAGAACTCTCAATCTCTGGCGAACTATGATCCGGAGATTGAGAGAACATTTCGAAGGAGACTACAAGACTGCCAACAACAACCCCAATCCGATAAAGAAGAGATGGCGAAGCAACCTGGAGTTGGAGCACCAAATGATAATAATGTCATGGCGAATCCGATTCTATTAGAAAACGATCGCAATAGTCTCATTAGGGACTATGCATCGCCAAACCTCTATGATTACTCTCCGGGAATCATGAGGCCTGCCCTCAACAGAAGCAGATTTGAGATGAAACCGGTGATGCTGCAGAAGATCCAGACTGCAGGTCAATTCGGAGGAAGGCGTGGCGAGGATCCGCATGCCCACCTCCGAAGTTTTATTGAAATCTGCAATACTTTTGTGTTCCCGAACATCTCTGCTGAAGAAGTTCGATTAATGTTGTTCCCATTTTCTCTCTGTGATCAGGCTAGGAAATGGGCTTATTCGCTTGAACCAGGAGAGATTACTTCTTGGGAGCAGATAGTGGAGAAATTCATGAAAAAGTATTTTCTATCTACCACAAATTGAGGCTTATCATCTCGAAAACATCCATTAATCCCGCACATCCACAACAAATTTAACCATTAAATTAGTGTAGAAATGCACCCACCATGAATGTAAAACTCATTTCGTTGCAACAGATGAAATCAGAGTATAATAACTTGACTCTGATACCAATTGAAGGATCTCATATCTAAGAGTTCCATGAGTGCGTTCGGATCGCTCCGATCTCACCGTGACCGATATACATTCAAACATACAGTTATGCAAACAAATCTTAATTAATGGCATGCTATGAACAAGAAAACAACAAGGGAAAGAGTTCCATACCAGTTGAAGACATTCTTTACACTTCGGAACTCAACGCAGCGAAACCCTCCATGCGATCTACCAATGCCCAACAGCAGCACGAACAATTCACGAACTCACGAACACCGTAGGGACGACACCACCACTAAAGAGCCTTGGGTATTCTCGGAGTGAATACCCAATGGGTGGTCTTTTGTGAATTTTGTAGAGGAAGGAGGAATTACGAATCGTGAAGGCGATAAGCAAGTGGGAGGGAAAAAATGCTATCGCATAGTAGACTACTTATCGTTTAGAAGGAGCTACACGATCATATAGAATTTACTGAACAATCGTTTAGGAAAAGGTATACGATCGTTTAGTAAAATCGGCACACTATACAATCGTTTAGAGAAGCTATCCGATCGTGTAGGAAATAGTGTGCGATCGTTTAGGTGCGAGGTAGACGATCGTCTAGGCGGAGAGGAGCTATCGTATAGTCTCTCGTTTTACGTAAGCAATCGTTTACAAATCTACCAACGTGCACTTCAGAAAATCTTTTTGGGTGATTGAATGATGATTCAAAAATGAAAACAATTTTCATTTTAACTCATCAGTTACAATAACCGACATTGCCCCACTAACCCACGTCCGAACGTGAATTTTGGATTAATTATCATATAATTAATCAACTAATTAATTAATAAATATAATCATATTATATTTTTATCTTATAGTTTGATATCACATATCTACTATGTATTTTCTCCTCTACTTGATATAAATCATATTTATATCTAATTTCCACCAAAACAATGTATCTTATATATTTAGCCAATTATATCATATATAATTAACTAGTCAAATTATATCATATATAATCGAACTTCCTCTTGTCAATTTGAACATTTCAAATTAACCCAAACACTGGTTCTCGACTTTATCCAAGCTACCCAGGGGATCTAATGGACCTGTGGCTCGAAGCTCCAACGGTCCATGAATAGTTGGCTAAACTCTTTAGCCACGAGATCGACCATCCGGTAACTGTTAGGCATTCCACTAAAGACCAACATTTGAACTCTTCTTACCACAGATATATTTCTGTGTCCATCGGATATAACCAATCATGAGTACGATGACCCTTCACAGATGCTCGTAAGTACAGTTGGGCCAAATTATCGTTATGCCCCTATAGTTACATCTCACTCCTTAAGTACCACTAATTCCTCTAATGAATAATACAACATAGTCCAACTATGTGTGAACACCTCTCGAGCCAAGAGAAGGTGTATGGTGCCACATCGTTCAAGCCCCAGAATCAGCCCTTAAGGGAGCTATCTATCTACTTACCCCTGCCTCGGGGAAGGAATGAACTCTATCTTGTGTAGCTGAGTTCCCAGCTCCCAAATCAGACAAATCCTCAAAATGGTAGGTTTGAATTGGCGACCTGGTCACTCGCACCTATACAAATCAAAGGACCGCCCTCAATGGTAGAAGTTCCCAATTCACTCAGGATTGAGATCATGTTACCTATGGTCATCCTAGTGAAATGAAGTCTCTGTCATGAACGGTGTTATATAACGAGACGTCGACACTTCGTGGTCAGGTCTTATACAAACTCTTTGTATAGGACGCCCCCGCTCGCATGTCCCCAACATGAATGATCAGGATCAGACCATCTGTGATAAGTCACAACACTTGTGACCATTCCACAAAGCGGTCCGCATCCGCAGCGTCACCAGGATAAGGTTTCCCTCCTATATCCATATACTACAGACCATTTTGGTTCTCTCTCAAGACATGATCCACTTGTATGTTACCACATACATGCTTGAGTCACATACAGATAATCAGGGATTTTATGTTTTTTGGTTTGTAGTAAAGAAAATAAAACAAGTAAATGAGCAATAATACAAGATGTGAAATAAATTTCATATATTAACAACACAAGCGTTCATACATACTGTTTACAAACTATAGAACACGAGTCTTTAGGGCATCAACCCCAACAAGACTGACTGTTGACCCCAACAAGACTGACTGTTGAACTCTTCTTACCACAGATATATTTCTGTGTCCATGGGATATAACCAATCAATAGTATGATAACCCTTTATAGATGCTCGTAAGTACAACTGGGCTAATTTACCGTTTTACCCTTGTAGTTATATCTAACTTCTTAAGTACCATTGATCCTCTAATGAACAATACAACATAGTCCTACTATGTGTGGTCACCTCTCGAGCCATGAGAAGGTGTGTGGTGCCACATCGTTCAAGTCTCGGGATCTACCCTTAAGGGAGCAATCTATCTACTTACCCCTACTTCGGGGAAGGAGTGAATTCCATCTTGTGCAGCTGAATTCCCAGCTCCCAAATCAGACAAATCCTCAAAGCGGTAGGTTTGAGTCAGCGATCTGGCTACTAGCACCCATGAAAATCAAAGGGCCGTCTTCAATGGCAGAAGTTCCCAACTCACTCAGGATTGAGGTCATGTTACCTATGGTCATCCTAATGAAGTGAAGTCTCTATCATGAATGACATTATATAATGAGACATTAACACTTCGTGGTCAGGCCTTATACAAACTCTTTGTATAGGATGCCCCCGCTCGCGTGTCCCCACACGGATGATCAGGATCAGACCGTCTGTAGCAAGTTACAACATTTGTAACTATTCCACAAAGCGGGCCACATCCGTAGCCTTACCAGGATAAGGTTTCCCTCCTATATCCATATACTATAGACCATTTTGGTTATCACTTAAGACATGATCCACTTGTATGTCATCACATATATGCTTAAGTTACATAATGACAATCAAGGATTTTAGTTTATTGGTTTGTGGTAAAGCAAATAAACCATCAAATATGCAAAGTCATGTAGTGAAGAAAATATCATATATTATATATCATAAGCGTTCATACAAACTGTGTTTATAAACTACAGGACACGAGACTTTAGGGCATCATCCCCAACACTTTCCATAATTCATATGGTGTTTCTGAAACACTTTTTGAAGGAACAACGTTTAGAATATATACAACAGTATGTACTGCATACCCCCAAAAGGATTGAGGTAATTGAACATAACTCATCATTGATCGGACCATATGTAACAAGGTTCAATTTCTCGTTTCTGCAACATCGTTTTATTGTGGTGTTCTAGGTGCTGTGAGCTGGGATTGAATTCCATGATCTACTAGATAGTTCTGGAATTCTAAATCCACATACTCACAACCTCAATCATATCAAAGTGTTTTAATCCTTTTACTTAACAAATTTTCTGTCTTGGTCTTAAATTCTTTGAACTTTTCAAGAGTTTCAGACTTGTGTCTGATTAAGTAAATGTAGCCATATCTCAAGTAATCATCAATTAAACTGACAAAATACCGATAGTCTCCTCGTGTTTTTATACTCATCGGACCACATAGGTTTGAATGTATAAGTTCGAGAGGCTCTTTGGCACAAAAACCTTTGTCAAAAAAATATCCTTTTGTCATTTTCCCTTCAAGACATGATTCACATGAAGGTAAATAACTATTTTCTAACTGACTTAGATGACCGTATTTTACCAATCTCTTAATCTTGTTAAGATTAATATGACCAAGTCTGAGGTGCCAAAGATAGGCGTTAGGAGAAATTTTTCGTTTTTTATTTTGAGTCTCAGCCGTTTTAAACATCTCTATATTTAGAATGGCCTTTGCATGAATTGGTTTTAATATGTACAAGTTATTTTCGAGTCTTGCTGAACAAATACGAACACCTCTTGAAAAAATAAACACTTCGTTAGATTTAAAAGATATTTTGTACATATTTTCTAGCAGACAGGAAATGGAGATTAAGTTTCTTTTCATCTTAGGTACATAATACAGATTTCTAAGTGAGATGAAAGACTCTCCAGAAAATAGCTTGACATCTCCCACTGCATGAGCTGAAATGACTTCACCCATTCACACCTTGAAAGTCATTTCCTGTTCAGAAAGTTCTCTCCAAGAACTAGTTTCCTGTAGAAAAGTGCAAACATGATTAGTGGCACCTAACTCTAATATTTAGGTTAGGTGAGTATTCTTCACTAGACATGTTTCAACTACTAGTAAATCTGATTTACCTTGTTTTGCCTTTTCCACCAAATATTTTAGGTAGTTACGCTTCCATGTTCATCCTCTCCGCAATGGAAACATTTTTCTTTGGGAGTCTTGTTTTTGTTTTTTGTTTTTCTTAGCAGTGGTTTGCTCATTCCCTTTACTCTTCTTCTTCATTTGTACAGATTTGTCTTTTGAAGAAGAAGAAGCAGACTTCTTGTTATCAGTAGGTCTTGTTCCAAACGTTGACCCCTTAAAAAACTTCTTAGATTGAGAAATAACATTTACTTCTTTTTCCTTAAGTTTCATCATAGACTGATATGTCTGTAACTCGTTCAACAACGTAGTCAAATTATAAGTTATTTTGTTCATAACAGCATTGGTTCTGAAAGGTAGATAACTCTCCAGGAGAGATTCCAATATTATACTTACTCGACTTATCTCATCTATCATTGCCCCATGAGCCTCAACAATATTAAAACGGACCATCATATCGAGAACATGTTCTCTAATGTTGGACCCATCTTTCATGCGAGTACTATAAACATACTTAATGGCTTCATGTCGAACAGAGGATGACGGTTGCCCGAACATTTCCTGATGCGACGCCATTATCTCATGCGCGATGGGCATTACCTCATGTTTCTTATTCAGTACATCGGATATACTTGCTAAGATGTAGGCCTGAGCTTTTTCGTTAGCCCTAACCCACCGATCATAGATGTCCCAAACATTTCGGTTCGCTGTTGTACTGGGAACTGGAGGACATTCCTCCATCAACACAAACCTTAAATCATCCAAAACTAATATCGTATTGATGTTGGATTTCTAGTTAGAATATTCTTCACCGTTAAACTTATCTGAAGCGAACAGTTGTATAATTGAATTCAACATTGCTGAAAAATTTAAACAAATTCTATTAAACTTTATGCATCTAAATCCAAATTTAGCAAAAATAATAAAGTACCAAAAACTCTTTATTTATTTGCAACGATACTTTAATGATTTAGAACAGTTGCTATCGTGGGACAGTCAATAATTCCTTCACTGAAGCAGGATAATTCTTGACCAAATACTATATCAGAATAACTCTTTACTCCTATAGTTCTTTTGGTTATCATTTTTGGTCAAGATCTTTACTAACAATTATTAATTCTTGTAAGTTTGACCCGCCAGTTTCAAATTTTATAGAGCGGTATGAATATGCGCCCGATATGGAAGAGAATACCCAAGATGGAACTATAAGACCTTATTCATTACTGAAGCTTGGGTTGTTTCGAATCCTATGTTACAACATTCCGTTGGGGATTGCCGTAGTTAATGACTAACTAGTGTCGCCTAAAAACGACAGTAGGTGCAACATAGAAATCTCACGGTTCAAACTAATGGAAGTGACCATAGGATAATGTTCACACATTCCCTTCACCCACTTACTATGAACTACTTCCCTCATTCACCTTGTTATTGACCCATACAAATACTTTCCGAATGGAGTAGTCGCGGTAAAAGCCACACAAAGCCGAGAATAGATCTCACGGTGTGAACTCTTGAGGACGTGAGAGCTAATAACTATATATCAATTATATTGTTAATCTCCCACTGAAGTGTTCTAAATGTTTGGGTATCTATTTACTTAAGTTAAAAAACAGCTAGCTTTTTCACAACCCAAGTCTATATCATTTTTATCCAAGTATAACATTTATATTTGGATATAACCCTATGATGTCTAAGTGCTTAAACTAGTTTTAAACCTCAAACCGGTCACCCAAACTCATAAAATCAATTAACAACACTCAATCTTTCAATAATAATCCTCAGGTAGGAGGTGTTACGTAAACCATCAACTTAAGTATCCCTAGCCTTAGACAGGTTTATGAATCGATTTGAGTTTGTAACCAAATTTTATAAGGTAACAATCTATTTTAACGGTTTAAAACTTAGTTGTTTACCTAAGTGAGCATGTGATAACGGGCAGAAATGCATGTTATCATAGTGCTAAGTTCTTAAACGATGCTGGCTTGCATTGATAAAAGATGTTAGATTGCGTCCAAAAAGCATCAATTTCATAATATTACGGTCGCATGCGTTCATCGCATAGAAACAATTGATTTTTGTGTTTTCATGCAGAATATGCGTTGACGCAAGGTGGAAATTGCGATCATAGGAAATCATTGGTTGAGCGCAGCATTACCGTAAGACTTTGCAGTGATGAGTTCGAAAACATTTGCTCAAGAAGGATTGCCGCAACTCGGTGGGCGCATCTGGGTGAAAGGCATAATCAATCGTGATGGGACAGAAAGCTGATGACGGTCGAATCCAAATTAAACTGATAGCCACTAACGATAACTAGTACACTCAGCTTTTCGGTGACAAATATTCGGCGTATCAGTCAGGGAATTAAAGCCATCCCATCTGAGCAATCATAAGAGAGAAGCCACCTTCACCCCGAAGCTCTATAAATACCAAAGGCATCCTTCAAAAAAGGGGTTCAACTGTTTCACCATCTCACAAGTTCTATTCATAGTTTAGCCTTGTTCTTAGATTTTATTTTACTTTAAGGCGGACGCGAGAGAAGAAGGTTGTCTCGACATATCGTTTCGGTAAGCTTGGGAGAGCACTAGAAACTTCAAGAACAGAGAGATGGACGACTCCTGCAGAAGCAGGAATATCTTTGGAACCGAATAGAGATTGACAGTGTAAAAGCTTCGGTCAGCAAGGAATTGCTACTAGGCTCTCTACCTTTATCTTCCATTGTTATTTTGTACTCAAACTCATTTATAAAAATGGAATTTCCTTCTCTATATTTGTTCACTCTCTGTTATTTACGCATGAGTAGCTAAATCTGTTGAATGGGTTGAGAAGCATTTAGCTAGCACAACTAGGAATCTTCATTCTATGCGATTATCTTGTATTATGTATGCTTCATTCGTCCATTAGAGATACTCGGGAGGGTAGTCTAAGGACAAGATCTAGGCTTGGGAAAGTCAGGTTAGAATCTAGGCTCGGGAGAGTCAGATTAGAATGCATAATCAAGAGATAGAAGCTTAGGAATAAGCATTGTTTGCTATTAACACATCGCATGCATCCTAGAGATAGGATATGATTGTGTGCGGTCACCTTGCCTTTATGCATCTTGCATCATCGCATAAGACAAGAGTAGAGACTTAAGAATAAGCTTTATGGACACTTTTGCATTCAACACATGCATCCTAGACTTAGAAGCATCGCATTTGCATTGGAAAATGACTTGTTGTGCATGGTTGTAGCATGATCGCATAGTTTGACGCATTCCTAAGTAACGCTAGCTAAAGACCTTCTCAACCCATTCATCCGCATACTCAGTGCATCTATCACGAAATCAAACTTTTCTCAAATCTGCCACATTTGTTTATTTTTCATTACCGCAATCAACAACAACCAAAAATTAATTGAGTTACCGGTTACCGCAAAGTTTTCTAAAAATTACCATCGCAACCTGTTTTCACAAGTCCCTGAGTTCGACCTTGGACTTACCAAGAAACTCAGTGGAGTTTATACTTGGATTCTGCTGAGGAAACTTGAGTGCTCAACGCAATTTCACCATCGCATTTCATCCACATTTCCACATCATAAAATAACACATCAAGTTTTTGGCGTCGTTGCCGGGGACTACGGCAAAATAGTGTGCTAACGGTAATTTTTCTGATTTCTTTGTAGACTCTCAATCTCTGGCGAATTACGACCCAAAGATTGAGAGGACATTTAGAAGAAGATTAAGAGATCGCCAACAACAACAGTCAGATAAAGAAGAGATGGCGGAGTAGCCTGGAAACGGAGAACCAAACGAAAACAACGTCATGGCGAATCCAATGCTTCTGGCTAACGATCGCAGTAGACCCATTAGGGACTATGCATCACCAAACTTCTATAATTTCTCTCCAGGAATCATGAGGCCTACCCTCGATGGAAGCAGATTCAAAATGAAACCGGTGATGTTACAGATGATCCAGACTGCAGGACAATTCAGAGGACGACGTGGCGAGGACCCGCACGCCCACCTCTGAAGCTTTATTAAAATCTGCAATACTTTTGTGTTCCCGAACATCTCTACCGAAGAAGTTCGACTCACTCTGTTCCCATTTTCCTTATGCAATCAAGCAAGAAAATGGGCATATTCTCTCAAACTGGGGGAGATAACTTCGTGGGAACAGGTGGTAGAAAAGTTTATGAAGAAATATTTTCCACCAACCGAGAATGCTAGGAGACGAAAATTAATTAAAAAATTTAAACAAGAAGATGACGAATCGCTCACCGATGCCTGGATGAGGTTCAAGCGGATGGTAAGAGATTGTCCACATAATGGCTTACCAGACTGCCTGCAGATAGAGATCTTTTACCAAGGACTGAATCCCTCTTCGCATACCGCTGCCAATGCGGTAGCCGCTGGTGGTCTGCTCGACAAAACATATGAGGAGGCAAAGAGTATACTTGATCGCATTTCCAAAAATCACGAGGATTGGAGGGAAAGCGATCAGAGATTAAGGATAAAAGATAATGACGAAAACAATGGGGCCATCGCATCCCTGTAAAATCAAATGACTGGGATAATGAGTTTGATACAAGGAATTGCAATTAATAACACGGGAGCGAAGAAAGGGCAGGTCAATGCAATTTCTCAAACGACCGCAAGTTGTGTCATTTGCGGAGATGCTCACTCGATAGAATAATGCCCAAAAAACCCGCAGTCGGTATGCTTCATGAGAAATAATCCCTATTTCAATACATATAACCCCGGGTGGCAAAACCACCCAAATTTTGCGTGGAAAAATCAACAACAAAGCTTTCAACCTGTTGCACAAAAAGAAGGGCCACCTAAAATTTTCCCGAAAACAAACGGTCTAGCGCATAGCCAAGCTAACAGCTCACAAACATCGCAATCTTCGTCCTTAGAAAGCTTGTTGAAGCAATACATTGAGAAAAAGGAATCAGTGCTTCAGAATCAAGCTACATCCATTAGAAATCTTGAAATTCAAATGGGACAATTGCGGGCGAGCTGGAAAATAGACTGCAAGAAACGTTGCCGAGCTCAACTGAGCTCCCTCGCAATGCTGGGGGTATCGGGAAGGAACAATGCTTAGCAGTCTCCTTGCTAAGCGACAACACGACTGCGGAAGTAAGGGAGGAGCCCATTGCAACCAAATTGAATGCGGTGACAACCGAAGACCCATTGACCTATATTTCGGAGAAGCCCGAGAAAATAGACCCTGAAGTTGTGTCCACTCTTAAGTCTCTAGATTTTGAGACAGAAGAAGTCCAACCACCAGAAGCTCCACAAAGATTGAAAGAGGAACAAAATGATGAAGAACAGATCGCAATAGTGGCCGCAACGCAAAAATGTTATGATCCCACCGAAAATGGGTGACCCAGGAATCTTTACGATACCATGCTCCATCGGAGGGACCTACAATGGCCAAGCACTATGTGATCTTGGGGCAAGTATAAACATAATGTCGCTATCAATCTTAAAACAATTGAATGCCTGCACACTCACGCCTACAAAGGAAACTCTCCTGCTCGTGAACAGATCTCGAATACACCCTGAAAGAGAGTTGAAAAATGTCGCAATCTCAATCGATAAATTCATCCTGCCGGTAGACTTCCTCATTTTGGATTATAAAGCAAACGAAGATGCGCCCATCATATTAGGACGACCATTCCTTTCGACCGGTCGCGCTCTAATTGATGTGCGCAAGGGGGAAATTGTAATGAACATTCATGGGAAAAAACTCCGGATTAAGGCAGTAAAGATCCCAAAAGACAAAGAAAAGAGAGAAAAGCCACCATGAATATGAAAAGACCAACCTAGAATAAGCAGTCCTTGAGTTATTATATAACTCAACCTCATCAGGGACGCAATCCTTTTGAATATCCTTTTCCTGCATCAAATACTTCATGAACTTTTATCATCTCGTTATTTATTATCGCAATTACCTTTTTTTTTACCAACATCATTCTTAGTCTATAAAAAAAAAAGTGTTGTTTTGTTTAAAATTATTTGACCCTCTCACTGTTTTTAGTGCAACGATCAAGGCACAGGATTGTGGAGGTGTTTCACGAAGAAGCAACTTATCTTATTCCATCACTGCAATCCAAAGAAGATAGATCGCCGCAAAGAAGGATGCATTAATACATAATGCGAGCAACAACGCAAATTTGGGGGTTGTATTCTTCCTTCACTTTATTTCAAATTTTGAGCTATCACATCGTATTTTAGCTTTAAAAGCTTTATCACTGCATCCTCTTTTATTACCGCAATCATTTGACATGGATAAATTTAGTAAGTTACCGCATACTGTCTCTTTGCTAATTATGATTTCAATGATGAAAAATATGCTTCTATTTATTTCATATATACTAGAGTCAACTTAACTTTAAGATAGTTACCTCATGAAATATTTCTAGAAGTTAGGGATTTGCTAGCTTTCTTTCAAACTCTCTTTATGAAGCTTTCTAAGAACATCGCATGACTTATTTCAATCTTTTGGTAATGAGGACATTGCCGCATTTTAAATTTGGGAGTGAGGTATTTATTTTCGACCTTGCTATTTTGAAAAAAAAAAATTTGAGAATAACAACTCCACTGTCAACGCAATGGGAAACCCATGTTGATAAGAGTTAAGTTGTGAAGGGCACTTACCCGTAGTTGGATGTCCGCATGACACACATGGGGGCAAGCCAAAACGAAAGTAAGTCACTAGGATAAACGCATAAATAAATGACCGCAACTCCGCTGCCAAGTAGGTATGAGTTTAGTCTAAGGAAGAGCGCATTGCTCGTAGTTGAATGTCCGCATGACACATGTGGGGGAAGGCCAAAACGAAGGCAAGGCACTTGGATCAGCACAAGGTCAGAAAAATTAAAAAATAAAAAATAACAATGTAAAGAATTATGCAAGGATAAAATCATTTGACACCCCGGTAGAAAAATTTTCTTTTTGAAATAAATCATGCGATGTCCCGGAAGTTAGTAAAGTCTTTTTGAAGGTTAAGCTTGCGGTCCCTAGGTCTTAGAAATATTTTAAGAGGATACTTGAACAAGACTTAAGGAAACTTTGGTATATAGGATTTGAACGAAGTATCCCTCAAAAATCTAGGAAAAGAACATTGCGGTCGACTTGCTAAAGGAAATCTTTAGCTTATGCTTGAGGACAAGCATTGTTTAAATTTAAGGGTGTGATAACGAGCAGAAATGCACGTTATCATAGTGCTATGTTCTTAAACAATAGTGGCTTGCGTTGATAAAAGATGTTAGATTGCATCTAAAAAGCATCAATTTCATAATATTGCGGTCGTATGCATTCATCGCATAGAAACAGTTGATTTTTGTGTTTTTATGCAAAATATGCGTTGACGCAAGGCAGAAATTGTGATCATAGGAAATCATTGGTCGAGCACAGCATTACCGCAAGACTTTGCGGTGATTGACTTCGCAAACATTTGCTCAAGAAGGATTGTCGCAACTTGGTGGGCGCATCTGGGTGAAAGGCATAATTAATCGCGATGGGACAGAAAGCTGATGACGGTCGAATCCAAATTAAGCTGACAACTGCTAACGATAACTAGTACATTCAGCTTTTCGGTGACAAATATTCAACGCATCAGTCAGGGAATTAAAGCCATCCCATCTGAGCAATCATAAGAGAGAATCCACCTTCACCCCGAAGCTCTATAAATACCAAAGGCATCCTTCAGAAAAAAGGTTCAGCTGTTTCACCATCTCACAAGTTCTATTCATAGTTTAGCCTTGTTCTTAGATTTTTTTTTACTTTAAGGCGGACGCGAAAGAAGAAGGTTGTGCCGACAGATCGTTCCGATAAGCTTGGGAGAGCACCGAAAACTTCAAGAACAGAGAGAGGGCTGACTCCTGTGGAAGCAGGAATATCTTTGGAACCAAATAGAGATTGATAGTGTAAAAGCCTCGGTCAGCAAGGAATTGCTATCAGACTCTCTACCTTTATCTTCCATTATTATTTTGTACCCAAACTCATTTATAAAAATGGAATTTCCTTCTCTATATCTGTTCACTCTCTGTTATTTATGCATGAGTAACTAAATCTGTTGAATGGGTTGAGAAGCATTTAGCTAGCACAACTAAGAATCTTCATTCTATACAATTATCTTGATTATGTATGCTTCATTTGTCCATTAGAGATACTCGAGAGGATAGTCTAAGGACAGGATCTAGGCTTGGGAAAGTCAGGTTAGAATCTAGGCTCAGAAGAGTCAGATTAGAATGCATAATCAAGAGATAAGAGCTTAGGAATAAGCACTGTTTGTTATTAATGCATCACATGTATCCTAGAGATAAGATATGATTGTGTGCGGTCACCTTGCCTTTATGCATCATGCGTCCTAGAATTAGGAGCATCGCATTTGTATTGGAAAATGACTTGTTGTGCATGGTTGTAGCATGATCGCATAGTTTGATGCATTCCCAACTAACGCTAGCTAAAGACCTTCTCAACCCGCTCATCCGTATACTCAGTGCATCTATCACGCAATCCGACTTTTCTCAAATCCACTGCATTTGTTTATTTTTCATTACCGCAATCAACAACCACTAACAATTAATTGAGTTATCGGTTACCGCAAAGTTTTCTAAAAATTATCGTCGCAACCTGTTTTCACAAGTCCCTGAGTTCAACCTTGGACTTACCAGGAAACTCAGTGGAGTTTACACTTGGATTCCGCTGAGGAAACTTGAGTGCTCAACGCAATTTCACCATCGCATTTCATCCACATTTCCACATCATAAAATAACGCATCAGCATGCTATGTATCTTTTTTATAGATTTTAAATTCTTAATTTCTTTTTATAAAAATTTACAAAAATTAGACATGTTAAACATCCACAATATTCATCAAAGACATTTAATATAATATTTATATTAAAAGAAACCCTATACATGCATACTATATATTATAACCATTTATAATATACTTTCAATGCATGTAACATACTTCATATGGTGGGATTTTAAATCTACATGGCATATTGTATGCATATACAAGATTTGTTTAATTGTAACATACATCACATGCATAAACAATTAAACACATACTGATATAATTTTTAGTTTTGACATTCATTAAGTAAATAAAAGCCTAAGAATTAAAACAAAAGCCTAAATAAAATAGGTAACAACTCCAAATAGCTTCTAGACTGCTCGAACAGCTCCAAACCGGGCCCAAAAAGACTTGAACCGGATGTGAACCACCTGAACCAGACCAATCAAACCCTTTTGAAAGTGAACTGGGTCAAGTTTGAAGAAAACCGGTCAAACCAGTCAATCCTTGATAAATCGGTTCAAGAATTTTACTTGGATAAACCGGATCTCGCTAATGGACCAAGATCTCGCTTGGTTTGAGCGGGATCTCACTCTATGTTGAAATCTTGCTCAAACTTGATCTCTCGCTGCTGGTTGAAATCTCGCTCAAAACTTGATCTCTCACTGGCTCATTGAAATATCGCTCCTGGCTTGAAATCTCGCTCGAACTTGATCCAAAATCTCATTCGAACTTGAAATCTCGCTAGGTATTCCATAAAAATCTCGCTCAAATTTGATTCAAAATCTTGTTTGAACTTGAAATCACGCTCGAAATTCCAACAGAATCTCGCTCAAACTAGAAATTTCGCTCAAACTTGATTCAAAATCTCACTTGAACTTGAGATCTCGCTCGAACTTGGTCCAATCTCGCTGGAAATTGAAACAATAGCTGAAGAACTGGAAATCTGCAGCTCGGCCTTCTTCACTTCTTTCTTCAATTATATCCTAATTTCAACTTCTAATGACTTCATATGAATTACAGACTCTTAAACATACATTAAGGCCCATCAAACAAGAGTCAATTACAAGAGAAACAACATAATTGAAAGGATTCAAATGCCAAAACATTGGAAAAACCATATCAGTATACTATTTCATGCAGTTCATGAAAAAACACCCAACAATCTCAAATTAACAACAGTTAAGCGCTTAAATCATGCTCTGGTACCAACTGTAGGAATGATAAAATATGCAACGGAAGACTTCGAAATCAATAAGCACTTAAACAACATTTAATTTGAGTTTTAAGCATGTTGTTTATATGATATTTAGAAGAGAGTTTGAAACACATATTACTTTTGAAGATTTCCTTCACAAATTCAACTGAAATCCACCAAGATAGAGCTTGAAACTTCAAAAAGACTGTCACCGAGATCTTCTCTACTATGCTCAAGCTAGAAGTGTGGTGGAAACACTTAAATCAAGTTGAATTGATGAAGAACAAGTGAGGGATGTGTAGGGTTTTCAGGTTTTTTCTTCAGCAAGTAAAACTCAGAATGCTTTTTGTTCTTCATGCATGGAGCTTCTATATATAGGCAGAATTCATGTAAATATACGGGGTTGCATGGAAGGCAGCTCCTCCTTGAAGATTATCACAAATTTAATTGGATTTTGGTAATATTCCATCAAATGTAGTTAGTAGGTTTTTTCACAAAAATTGGAAAAACCCATTAACTTCATATGATTTCAAAAATCATTTTATTTAATTATTTAAATTAGTTTTATAAAATTAATTCAAAATAATTAATTTAAATAAAACTAATTTTAATTAATTTTTAATTAAACATTTTAATTAAAATAATATTAATTTAATATCTAAATATTAAATTAATAAAGTATCAAATTCACCAATAAATCAATTTTATATTTAAGTCATAATTTAAATATTAATTGATTTTCCAATTTCGTTTAATTTCAATTAAACTAAACGTTTTTAATTGTATCATATACAATCAATTGAAAACCCTAAAAATGATTTTGAACATTTCAAATTCATAACCCTAATTTCATACATCAATACTCTATTTGTTATTCCAATTTTATGAGCTAGTAGAGGGACCTAATGAACCTACAGATCATGAGTTGTATTAATCGAATTAATTACTATTTGTTAACTATCAAGACACACCACTATAGCCCGATAGTTGCACTCTCCTCACTGTAGATATATTTTTGTCCATATAAACCATAATCAGTAAGTCAATCCTTCACAGGTTATTCGTAATTACAGCTAGATCAAAATTATTGTTTTATCCCTGTAAATACATCTTGTTCCTTAAGTTCCCACTGACCCTTTAATGAAAAATTTGATTCATAATACTACTCATGAATCATGTCCTTCTCTATCATGAGAAAGCGGTGCCTCAATTGTTCAAGACCTGGAATCAGCACTTAAGAGAACAACCTATATGCTAACCCTAAAATGGGTAGGAGTGAATTCCATCTTACAGGGCTATGTCCCCAGCTATTCATCCGGTCTTATCCCCAAATGGAAGGCTTATTGAGAAGTGCTGTTAGACTACTCTCACCCATGCAGATCAAAGGATAATCCCCAATAAACATGAATTCATAGCTAGCTCAGGATTAAGATCGAGTTATCCAAGGTTACTTAAGTATGAAACAGTCAGTTTTAACCGTAAACGGTCATTATAAAGAAAAGTGACTATTTCGTGGTCTTGTCTATATACAAACTCATTGTATAGGATGTCTTCACTCACATGTCTCTACATAAATGATCTGTGGATCACATCATTTGTATTACCTATACAAAATGGGCCATATCCAATAGTGTTATCATGATGAGATACCCAATTTCATCCATATACTTATAGACCATTTAGGCTATATACTATTAACTTGATCCTGTTTATGCACCATATAAACTTAAAGTATTCATACTATAGCTATGGATATGTTTATTGGATTTTCATGATAGAATGCAAAATCAACAACTTTATTGAATAAGATACTCAACAATATTTTATTGATAAATAGAATGTTTAACACAAAATTAAGAACTGCGAGTTTTAGGACATTCCCAACATGATTGTCCAACGTCGTTGCACATTATCTCCACTTTCCCTTCCAACCAACGATCTCCTCGGTTATAAGTCTTCTTCTCCGTCCACTATCGCGTGCCTCCCTCCACCATTTTTAGCACGTCCAACCTCCTAGTCGTTCCACCGTCTTCACCCACCAGTGTTTTCAGCCGCCATGGTTTCTCCATCCGTCGGTCTCTTTGCCATCTCAACCAATGAACTGTCGGTGTATTCTCTTTCCATGGTGGCTAAACGTCTTCTGTAACTTTTAGAAGCCATATTTTCTTGCCCACGACTTTCAACACATTCCTCTTCTTCTTCCATCCAGTTGTCGTCCATCCATCATCACCTTTTCAACCAATATTTTTCTCTTCCTTACATTCCTTTTCTCTCCAACTTTTTCTTTCTTTGTTTGATTACTTTTCCCTCGCTCATCACTTTGCCTATCTTGCTTCTGCTCCATTTGATCGGTGTTTCCACTTTCCCCGACTCCTTGTCTCTGCCCATCTCATCTTTCGCTACAAATGATGGACATAGACGATCAGGTATCGCTTCTCTCCATCATCTTCATGACCATTCTCCTTGGATCTCTCCATCTTCAAATAATTGTTATTTTTCTCTGTGTTTCCACTACCATGGAACCTGCCATTACTTCCATTATTTTCTTTTGCTTCCATTAGTGACATCTCCTCATCATTCCCGAGAGTTCCATTGGATTTACCTTCTCCTTCGTCTATCTCTGGTGTCGATTTCCTCTGAACGGAGCATGCTGGAACAGACACTCTCTCGTCTTCATCGATGCCTTTCAATATTTGGGAAAATCCTTCCACAAATAAGCATTCCACTGTAAGTTCACTATACCGCTTCTACGAATAGCTCGACCCAATGCTTTATTTCTGTCCTAGTTGATAGGAATTTCAAGTTTAACTCCAGCAACAATCGTTTCTTGTTTTTCTAACCTTTTCTTTGCTGATTCATTTTTCTTTGCTTTGATATCTACTAGTCTTCTTTCTTTTCCTTCTTTATCTTTGTTTGCACATCCTTCCAAGTAATTCTTTAATGTTTGTTACATTGATTCCAAGATCTTTAACATTTTTTAAGCCTATCACATCTTGCATCTGAACCCATAGCAGTATTCCCAGAACGAGCAAGCTCTAATATCAATTTGTTAGGGTACCACCTAATAAGAAAATTCTTAAGAATACAAAAACAAATCAGAATTGTAGAAGATAGATTTATCTTGCAATATCAATATGAAACTACAATATATCATAACCTTTGGAAAGGGCTACTCTCTCCTTCAATTCTTCCAAGGAAATTCTCACAAAATTCTTCATACCTTCCTCCAACCCTTCCCCTTCTATTTATAGTAAAAATATCTAACTAACTTATTAATTATTTACTAATATGCGCATCCTAATATTCTACTCATTAGCCCAACAAATTCTTAACTAGGGCCTTAACAACGTATCTTAAATAAATTAAATAATCATAATAATTTGTATTTGTTTATAACTTTATATGTTTCTGACTTGTTGCAGCCTCCTCCACTGCCACTGAGAGCATATTGGAGAATTTATTTTTTATTTTTACTTTTTTTTTTATTAATGTTTTGTTGAGATTTTATTTTTCTTGAAAAAAAAAATCAAATCTGCTTCAATTATATGGCCTATTCTTTAGTGGAGATTATTTAATTCACTTTAATTTACATTAATGCATGTAATGGATTGGAGAAAAGGTTGCACAAATAATCCCTATGTTGGACAATATCAAATTAACAAATTCTACCTTGTAATAATTGGAAAACTAATTTGTATGGGCCAATGGACCAAGCGCATGAAACGACTAAATTTTCTTTGTTATTATTATTGTTATTTAAATTTATAATGATTTTCATGGATTCAAGTATAACTTTTGTTGCCGACTTTGTTTTTTTTTTTTCCCCCTCTTCTTTTCACCGTTTTTTAAATATAGATATTGTATGAAACATAATGTATTTTGTAATAAAGTTCTACGAATGCATTTAAATAAGTAGCATATATAATAGATATTAATTTACAAATATAGTAGAAATTTTGAAATTTATATACCTAATGAGTAGAAATTTATTTTATTATTAATGGAGAGAAATGACACTAAAAAAGTTGTGAGGTTAATTATATCAACAATTTGAAATATACAATTGAATGGTTAAATTATTCAAAATGCCACTTTTAATTTTGGATTAGATTTTAATTATATTTTATACTTTAAAATTTGTTTAGAAAACTACATTAGGAGAGTTATTTTCTTAAAAATATGAATAATAACGTGACAACTAAGGTAAAAAATTGTGGTGGTATATGTGACACATCATTTATAATATAATTCATATGGCATCTTTTGAATGATTTACTTAATTTTAACTATCTTAGGACCGATTAAATATATATTTTTGAAATGATTTTTAATTTGAGAATAAAAGTGAAGCATCTCTAAGGGATATACTTTAAACAAATCCCAGAATTTAAAAACAAACAATATGTTTAAGAGAGAATTTTAAGAAATATTATAATAGGGAAAAAGGAAATTAAAGCGTCTTTTAATGAGGCCGATGTGAGCACAAGTTTGGGTGGATAGGATACCTTGCCCGTTGTCATAGATTTTTCACCCCACATCTTTTTTATTTGATGTAATTTGAAAATTCTAATTTGAAACTATTATATGAGACTTTATGTAAACAAAAGTGCACTCATTAAAAAAAAAAAAGAAAAGAAATGTGTACTTTATTTATCAATAAACTTGCATTTTAAATAGTGCTTTAAAACTTAAAAAAGTTATTTACCCTTCAATTTCAATCCAATGGGTAGACTATTATAGCTCAATTATAATAATTGATGTTTTCAGCTATTATAACTCACAATTAACTATAATATAATTATAGTTGATGTCTCCTACCCATCAATCTCGTTCTTATTAAAGGCTAAAATAGTACGCACTCTAAATATATACTAAAATAATTTGAACGTTAAATACAAACTATTATAACACGGACTATAATAACCAACTTAGTACTTTAAACATCCCAAGATTCCTATACTTGCACTCTAATCACTCTTTTTTAAAACTCAAGCTACCTAAGACATTGAACATGCGCACCATACCATATGCTTCCTAAGTTTGGTTCACAAGAATAAACAGACAATTGTTTTTCTTTTTTTTGTTATGCTTATAATGTAATTGTTAAAAGCAATATATATTGTGTGGAAAAGTAAAAGTTTTTGATTTTTAATTGGGTAAATTTAATTTACATAGTCCGTGTAGGGGGGAAGAGGGAGAGTTGTCTTGAAAGCAGCAATTAAGAGGGGCCTCCCCATGTCCATGTCCTGGTTATATGGCCCACCGAATCCAGAGCCCTTATAGTCAATCCTTGGTCCATGGTATTTGGATACTTGGATATATATATATATATATATATATATATATAAAATTAGATGGCTATAGAATGAAAAATTGAATTGAATACTTGACCTTAAGCTCCTCCAAAGGCCAGTTTTATCCTCCCGATCTCTGGCTCTCTTGTTCGCAATAGCCCGCCCCCAGTTACGAGCTATGCCCCTTTCTAGATTATTACGTTTTGGTTTTTTTGGTTTACAACATGATCATCATTTCCCCCTTCTTTCCCATCTACTACACATGCCCCTTTTCCCATCTTTTTATTTCTTCATTGTCCTTGCCTACTCTATTTGAATTCACCTTTCCTTCCTTTTCTATTCTATTTTTTCCTCCTTTTTTCTTTTCATTTGACCATTCAATCCTCCATCCCCCACTTCCTCTTTTTGCCTCTTTTCACCTCCCCATCTCTTTCCTCCTTTACTACTCACTCACCTATTATTTATTACCACTTTACCACTCTCCCTTCATTCTACAAATCATTACTTGGAACCTAACACCATAAGCAACACTGTAACTTTATATTCTACCTTTCTTTACCCAAAAATAAAATGTCAACCGGAGGTTCCTTATCTCTAACAAATAATTCCATCATCGTCTTCTTATTTAATCGTCATGAGAATTTGATTGTATTCTTACCCAACATTTTTAAGTTTACATAAAAGCTTCATCTTTTTCTCTTTCTCTAGTTTACACATTTATCGAAAAAATATATCATACAACTCTATACCTCATATATATTAGTTTTAGATTTCATAACTCAATTCCCTGTCAAATTTTCAAAAGAAACTTTTTGTTACAATAGAAGCTGCAATATTAAAGCTTTGTAATATAAAGTGAAGCTTCACAAAGAAGGATAAAGTCCCCAGGAGCCACCGGCTTAAATATGTGCTCTATCTCCAAGCCTAACCGACTCTCTCTGTCTCAACAAATTATGGTGAATATAAATAATAAATGTATACCTCATATATATTAGTTCTAGATTTCATCACTCAATTTCCTGTCAAATTTTTAAAAGAAACTTTTTGTTACAATAGAACCTGCAATATTAAAGCTAAGTGAAGCTTCACAAAGAAGGATAAAGTCCCCAGGAGCCACCGGCTTAAATATGTGCTCTATCTCCCAGCCTAACCGACTCTCTCTGTCTCAACAAATTATGGTGAATATAAATAATAATAATAATAAATAATAATTTGTTTTAGTCCTAATGGGCAACTTCATTTTTGCCTTTTCTTTTATTTATTTTTTTTTTATTTTGTCTTCTTCAAGGCAGTTCCCTATATAAAGCGTCTGCCCCTCCATTTATCTCCCTCAGAACCTCTACTCTTCTGTTTCTTTCACCCATAAAAGAACTGGAAACTGGAGAACACAGATTCCATAAACCACTCCCTCTTTCTCGCTCCATCTTCACATGGCCGCCTCAGTTCACAATCCCCAATTTCCTCATTTAGATACTTTTTCTAACCTCCGCTCTGATTCTTCAGTTCGTGGTTGCAACTTCCCCTCCAGTCCAGGTTTTACTATACCCAACAATCATGTGGAAATGGACGATGATGGAGAATTCTCCAGTGACGACGACAACGAATCTGATTTCACCCATTTGATTCGAAAAGGGATTAGCGAATTGGAACCTTCAGTTTTAGACCCCAGAGATTTCGGGACGGCGGATTGTTGGATTCACCGAAATGAGTCCATGGTTCGTCTTACGGGTAAACATCCCTTCAACTCGGAGCCTCCGTTATCTCGTTTGATGCACCACGGGTTTATCACTCCGGTCCCGCTCCATTACGTTCGTAACCACGGTCCGGTACCCAAGGCTAAATGGGAGGATTGGACCGTTGAGGTTTGCGGTTTAGTGAAAAAACCAACCCGGTTCACAATGGACCAACTCGTTAACGATTTCCGCAGCCGTGAGTTTCCAGTCACACTCGTCTGCGCCGGTAACCGCCGTAAGGAGCAGAATATGGTTAAGAAAACCATTGGATTCAATTGGGGTGCCGGTGGGACCTCCACGTCGGTCTGGCGAGGGATCCCACTACGAGACGTTCTGAGGCGCTGTGGCATCTTCAGCAGTAAAAAAGGAGCTCTCAATGTGTGCTTTGAAGGAGCTGAATGTCTGCCCGGCGGCGGTGGGTCCAAGTACGGTACTAGCGTCAGAAAGGAAATAGTCATGGACCCAGCTAGAGATATTATTTTAGCCTATATGCAAAACGGCGACGTACTGACACCGGACCACGGCTTTCCGGTTCGGGTCATCACTCCCGGCTTCATCGGTGGACGGATGGTGAAATGGCTGAAACGCATTATCGTAACCACACAAGAATCAGATAGCTATTACCATTATAGAGATAACAAAGTCCTCCCTTCCCATGTCGACGCAGAATTGGCAAACGCGGAAGGTATTAAATTAATCAAAACCCACAAATCTAATACCAAACCCATTTTAATTTTGATGCAATAAGAACATAATATGATGTATTGTGAATTAATTTGTAGCTTGGTGGTACAAGCCGGAGTGTATTATTAGTGAGTTGAACATAAACTCGGTGATAACGACGCCATGTCACGAGGAAATCTTGCCAATAAATTCATGGACGACACAGCGGCCGTACACGTTGCGGGGATATGCATATTCCGGTGAGTAGTAGTTCTTTATTTAGGAATCGGTGTGATATATATGGAAGAATAATATAAGGTAGTTGGGTATTTATTAATGAGGGGAATTGAAGTAACTTTATAATTAATTAATTAGGAGGAGGAAAGAAAGTGACACGGGTGGAGGTGACTCTGGATGGCGGCGAATCGTGGCAACTGTGCGATTTGAACCGTCCTGAAAAGGCTACAAAATACGGCAAGTATTGGTGTTGGTGTTTCTGGTCACTGGAGGTTGAGGTTCTTGATTTGCTTGCTGCTAAGGAAATTGCAGTCCGCGCCTGGGATGAAACCTTCAACACTCAACCTGAAAAGCTCATCTGGAATCTCATGGTAACATTATATTATAGAGTCGATGCATTTTTACTATCACAGGTCATCTTCATCTACATAGTTATTTACTTAATTCGATGGATACAACAGGGAATGATGAACAATTGCTGGTTTCGGGTGAAATCCAACATGTGCAAGCCACACAAAGGAGAGATCGGAATCGTTTTCGAACACCCAACTGTCCCCGGCAACCAATCCGGCGGGTGGATGGCTAAAGAGAAGCATCTTGAGATATCAACAGAAACCAATCAAACCATGAAGAAGAGTTTGTCGTCTCCCTTCATCAACACCGCCTCAAAGACATACTCCATGTCTGATGTCAAAAAACACAACTCAGATCAATCCGCCTGGATCGTCGTCCACGGCCATGTTTACGACTGCACCCACTTCCTCAAAGACCATCCCGGCGGCACTGACAGCATTCTCATCAATGCCGGTACCGACTGCACCGAAGAATTCGACGCCATCCACTCCGACAAAGCCAAAAAAATGCTAGAGGAATACAGAATTGGCGAGTTGATCACCACCGGTTACACCTCGGATTCATCGCCTAACAACTCCATCCATGGGCCTTCTAACCATAATCTTAATCTCCTCCCTCATTTGGCTCCAATAACAGAAACAAGGCGCGTGGCTCTAATCGCGCGTGAGAAAATCCCCTGCAAACTAATCTCCAAAACGTCAATCTCACACGACGTCATACGGTTCAGATTCGCGTTACCTTTAGAAGATCAAATCCTTGGATTACCAGTTGGGAAACACATATTCCTGTGTGCAAACATAGACGGTAAACTCTGTATGAGGGCCTACACACCAACGAGCGGCATCCATCAAGTGGGCCATTTCGACTTAGTGGTTAAAATCTATTTAAAAAACGTGCACCCAAAATTCCCCAATGGCGGACTCATGTCGCAGCATTTGGAGTCCTTGCCAATTGGTTCCGAACTAGAAATAAAAGGCCCATTAGGCCACATCGAATACACCGGGCGCGGCAATTTTCTGGTGGACGGTAAAGTAAAGAAGGCGAAGAAGCTAGCCATGTTAGCCGGCGGAACGGGGATAACGCCGATATATCAGGTGGCTCAGGCGATTCTGAAGGATCCTGAGGATGAAACAGAGATGTTTTTGGTGTATGCGAACAGGACAGAAGATGATATTCTGTTAAAGGAAGAGTTGGATGAGTGGACTAAGAGCGATAAGAGGTTCAAAGTGTGGTACGTTGTGAATGAGAGTGTAAGGGAAGGGTGGAAATACAGTGTGGGAATGGTGACGGAGAGTATCATGAGGGAGCATCTCCCAGAAGCTTCGCCGGAAACGTTGGCATTGGCTTGTGGACCTCCGCCGATGATTAAGTTTGCAGTGCAACCCAATTTGGAGAAGATGAACTACGACACTACTAATTCGTTGTTGGTGTTTTAGCTTCCGTGGGGAACTGTATAAGCCAAGTGTCATTGTTTAAGATGGTAGATTTTTGGATTTTTTCCTTCCCTTAGTTTGTGCTGTGAAATATGTTCATATAACGATTTCCGTTTAAATTAATCGGAATGTGTATTGAAAATAACAGTGTTTGCATAATTAAATGTATTACTTAAAATATTTTTGAATTTTTAGTTTGAGTGTAGTTAGAGTGGATGCACAATAAATTACATCTTAAAATCTACCCAAATATTTGTTGATAGACAAGGGAAAAAAAAAAGGTGAAATCACTAGCCTCTAAAGTCCCATTTTATTTCTATTTAATTTTTCATTTTTGGATTTTGCAAATTAATGATTATGATAATGGAATCGCATAATTGTCCTGGTTCTTTTTTATATATTTGTTAAATTTTCAAAATTACTCTTGAAGTGTGACGTTGGTTTTAATTATTATTCTAAATTTTGAAAATTTTCATTTTAATTTTGGGGGCTTTTTTGAAGTAAAGTGTAGTTTAGTTTGAGTCTAAAATTTATGGGGTGCATGGTTATTTAGTCAAGAAGTGGTATGTTGTCTGTTACTTTTTCTCACATTTTTTCGTTGTGCTATAAAATTAAAGTTACATTCCAATGATTTGTTTTTTTTTTTCAAATTCTAATTTGTACAATTAATCTTGAAATTGAGAAATTAAGGCCTTTTAGTAATAATTTTGTTTTTATATTTCTATTTTTAAAAATTAAATCTATGAACATTACTTCTACCTCTAAATTTCTTTATTTGTTATATATTTTTTAACAATGGTTTAAAAAATCGAGCAAAAAACGACAGTTTTCAAAAAGTTATTTTGTTTTTGGAATTTGACTAAGAATTCAATCATTGTACTTAAGAAAGATGTAGCAAATCATTGAAAAAAATTTGGATGAAATAGACTTAATTTTAAAAAATAAAAAACAAAAAAAACCCAAATGATTACCAAATGGGTCTAAGTTATACTTCTTTTTCATTTTAAAAATTTTGTTGTTAAGTTGCCATTTAGAGTTTATTAATATGTATTGAGTTAATTTTCTTTTGTTAGCTTTAAAATGTGAATTATATTTGGTAAATTGTGAAATGAAAGGGAAAAATGTGTTTATTAATAATATGTTGAGATAATTTTCAATAATATGTTTTAATTTAATCATCTTCTAATAATTGTAAGCAAATTTGACAGAATAAAAAAAATATAATTGATGTAATTGTAAGCAAATTTGACAGAATTAAAAAAATATAATTGACGTAATTGTAAGCAAATTTGACAGAATTAAAAAAAAAAAATAGAATTGACGTTATCACTTATGAATAGTATCTTGAATTGATTCTTATTTTTGAAGTTTTAGTTTAAAGTGGGTAAATTTGGAAATAAGAGAAAAAAAAGGGGAGAGATTGAGGCCATTTTCAATAATATGCTTTAATTTAAAGGATTTTTAAAAATAAAAAATAAAAGAATCTGTTTATCCAAAATAACAAAATTTTAATCAACTTTGATAGAGACAATGATAGAAGTCTATCAGTGTTTTCAGCATTTTTTTTTGTTATTTCTGTAAATAGTTTGATATTTTTTCTATTTGTGAAAATTTTCCTTAATTTAAATTTTTTCAAAATAACTTTAACTAAATTTAACCTAATTTTTTTAAATAATAAAGTTACAAAATATAAATAATCAAAGTTAAAAATAAAATATCATATACTCATGCTATTTTAGTAGGAAGAACTTCAAAATGATCAATATATTATAAATATGTTAAATTAGATGTAATGTAGATGTTCATTGGTCATGTGTTACTTATTCATTACTCCATGTGTTCTCCATGTGTCTCAAGATTACATACTATTCCTATCCATGTAATCTAACTCTTATTTGCCAAATTGCCTATACATAGGGGCATTTGGTGGGTTTTGAAAGATACATATATATTGGTGATCAATCCAAAATGATTGGAGAAAGTGGAGAAATTCATTCTTTGTTATTTTATTTACTTTATATATTTGTTTATTATAATTTTTCATATTAATATAATTTTTTATTTTATTATATATTATTATTATATTATATTTTCTCCATATTTGTATTCTCGTTGTGCATCGTTGTGCTCATCAAATTCATCACATTATCAACACGAACTTCTATCATTTTCCTCGCTAAAGGTAGGTCCTAAAAGTATGTCGGTTTTTCCCTCTTTGTTATAAATAATAAATTTAATGTTATTTCGCATATTTAATAACTATTAAATTTTCAATATAAATACAATATTTTATGATAGTGCTGCAATGATAAATCTCACAAAATTAGAATTTGCCACCCTTGATATTAACGGTTTTGTCATGGATACATAATGTCGAAATCCACCTGGATGCTATGTTTCTTGGAGAGACTATTAAAAAAGAAAATACGACATCCAATCAGGACAAAGAAAAAGCTATGATTTTCCTTCGTCATCACCTCCACGAGGGATTGAAAATAGAGTATCTTACAATAAAATATCCTTGTATCTTGTGGAAAAATTTGAAAGAGAGGTCTGATCTTAAAAAAAAATAGTTATTCTTCCTAAAGCTCATTATGAGTGGATGCACATGAGGCTACAAGATTTCAACTCAGTAAGTGATTACAATTCCACATTATTTAAAATCAGTTCGAAATTGTTGTTATGCAGAGAAAAAACTACTGATGTTGATATGTTAGAGAAGATATTTCTACATCTCATATCTCGAATATGCTCCCACAACAGTAATATTGAAAGAAAGGTTTTAAACAATATTCTGAACTAATTTCATGTCTTCTCGTGGTCTAACAAAATAACAAATTATTAATGAAAAATCAGAAATCTCGACCAACCGGAACGACACCATTCCCTGAAGTGAATGCTGTGAATTTTAATAATAATTGTGGTCAAGGTTGAGGTCGTGACCATGATAGAGGAAGAAATAATTATTATTTTCATGGTGGTCATTCTAATCATTCAAATTTCAAAAGAACAACACAAAATGATTATCACAAAGAAAAAACTCCATAAGATAAGAGTTCAAAAAGTGTGGAAAATAAATATTTCCGATGCGGAATGACTGGGCATTAGTCACATACATGTTGTACGTCAAAACATTAATTGATCTCTATCAAGCATCCCTAAAGGAAAAAGAGAAAAATGTGGAAGCAAATTCGGCATACTAGGATAATGACATATATGACCCATCCTATACGAAAAATTTGGATGTTGTAAACTTCTTTGAATCTTCTGAAGAGAAAATCAGCAAAATTGATGGAACATCAAGTGTTTCCTTTGACTTTGAAAATATATAGGCTTAATGTTATTTTTTTTATCCATCTCCATGTTTGTTTCTTTTCCTTTTAGTAGATGTTAAACCTTTGTATATTCCAAGTGTTATTTTTCTTATTGTAATTATTCTTTAATTGAAGAAACCTGAATCATTTTCATATGTTGGGTGATAAAAAAAAATGAGTAAAGAAGATCCATGTCTAACAGATAGTACAACTATACATACAATAATTACAAGTAGAAAATATTTTTCCAAACTGACAATGCTGAAAACAAAAGTTAATACAAAATATCAGATTCTGCAAACCAATTGAAGGGTTTGGAAAAAAAAATATTATTTTGTTAAGAGAAACAAAATTTACAATTGACAATGGTTCTCTAGTCAATCAAAAAGAAATCTACTTAGTCTTAAAGATATAAGTTGCAATGTTTATCATATTGAGACTAATAGAAAGAAAAATATGGAGTATCTTTATATCATATCTACTATCTCATACGAAAAATGTATACTGGAAGAGTTACTTGTTAATCTTCTGGATTATATTGTATTCATATACGAGTAATTGAAGCATAGGCACCAATGAACCTAAAGTTCATGAATCTAGATATATTTATAATTTGGCATGACAAATTAGGTCATCCAAGGTCTATAATGATGAAAAAAGTTATTGAGAATTCAAACAGACATCCGTTGAAGTGCGAGAAGATTCTTCAATCTAATGATTTATCATATGATGCTTGCTCTCAAGACAAGTTAACACTAGCCAAAGTGGGAATTGAATCATTTGGATTTTTAGAACAAATTCAAGGTGATAATGTGGACCTATTAATCCACCAAATGGACCATTTAAATCTTTTATGGTATTAATAGACGCATCTAGTAGATGGTCACACGTGGGCTTATTATCAAGTAGAAATCTTGCATTTGCAAAATTACTTGCTCAAATAATTAAGTTAAGAGCACAATTTCCTGATTATACACTCAAGACCATTCACCTTGATAATGCTAGTGAATTTACATCCCAAGCTTTTAATAATTATTGTAAGTCAATTGGGATAAGTGTTGAACATCCTATAACTTATGTTCATACACAGAATGGTTTGGCAGAATCATTCATAGAATGTTTGCAGTTAATTACTAGACTATTACTTATTGAGAGCTAACATTCCTACATCTGTATGAGGACATGCTAGTTTGTGTGCAGTGTCACTTGTACATATTAGGCCAGTAGCTTATCATAAGTAATCGCCATTACAATTAACTTATGGTCATAAGTTAGATATTTCTCATTTGTGAACTTTTGGATGTGCAGTATATGTTCCAATTACTTCCCCACAACATACTAAGACGAGTTCTCAAAGGAGGTTAGGAATATATGTTGGATATGATTGCTCATCAATTATTAAATATCTTGAACCCCTAACGGATGATGTATTTACTACACGATTTGCTGATTGTCATTTTAATGAGACAAAATTTTCAACATTAGGGGGAGGAATTAAGAAGTTGGAAAAAAATTACATGGAATGCATCATTATTGTCTCATTTAGATCTCCATAGAGATCAATATGAACTTGAAGTTCAGAAGATAATTCATTTGCATAATATAGCAAATTAGTTACCAGATGCATTTATAGATGCAAAGAAAGTAACTAAGTCATATATACCACCTGCAAATGTTCTATAAAAAAATTGATATCCTAATACAGTAAGTTGTCACTAATGAGTCTGGAACACGCCAAAAGCGTGGTAGACCAGTGGGCTCCAAAGATAAAAATTCTTAAAAATGAAAAATGATTCATAGTAAAAAATGACTTGGTTGAAGATGTAAATACCCATGAAGAAATCCTTGACATGATAAATGAGGAAGGTGTAATACCTAAAAATAATAATGAAATTTCAATAAACTATGTCATGATAGGAAAAATATGGAACGAGACTCATGTAGTTATTGATAGCATTTTTGCATATAATGTTGTTCTTGATATTATATCTGAAAATGAGTATTCTGAACCAAAGTCTGTTGAAGAATGTTGACATAGATAAGACTGGCTTTAGTGGAAAGAAGCAATCGAGGCAGAATTAAACCTACTTTCAAAACGTAAAATGGATATTTGTGAGGAAAAAGAAATGAAAATAATGAGGTCACAAGATATAAAGCAAGACTAATTGCGCAGGTTTTTCACAAATACCTAGTATTGATTACGAGGAGATGTATTCTCCGGTGGTGGATGCAATTACACTAAGATATTTAATTGGTCTGACTATATATGCAAGTCTGGATATGCATCTTATGGATGTAGTCACAACATATTTATATGGATCTCTTGACAATGACATTCATATGAGAATCCCATAAGGATTTAAGGTATCTGAAACATATAAATCAAATTCCCAGGAATTGTATTCAATAAAATTACAGAGGTCGCTATATGGATTAAAAAAATCAGGACGAATGTGGTATAATCGTCAGAGTGGATATTTGTTGAAAGAATGATATCAAAACAATCTGTATGTCCATGTGTATTTATAAAGAAATCACAGTTAGGATTTGCTATTATAACTGTATATGTTGATGACTTAAATATAATTGGGACTCCTGAAGATCTTTCAAAGGGAATAGAATATCTTAAGAAAGAATTTGAAATGAAAGATCTTGGAAAAATAAAATTTTTCCTTGGCTTGCAAATTGAGCATTTAGCAGATGAGATATTTGTTCATCAGTCAACTTATACAAGAAAAATTTTGAAAAGATTTTATATAGACAAAGCACATCCATTGAACATTCCAATGGAAGTTCGTTCACTAGATGTGAAAAAAAGATATATTTCAACCTCGAGATGATAATGAAGAACTTTTTGGTCCTGAAATACCATATCTTAATACAATTGGTGCACTAATGTATTTTACTAATAATACAAGACCAGATATTGCATTTTCAGTAAATTTATTAGCAAGATATAGTTATTCTCCAACAAAAATACATTAGAATGGTTATCTCCGAGGAACGATTGACATGTGTTTGTTTTATTCAAATAAGTCAAATTTTGATCTAGTTGGTTATACATATTCTAGATATTTATCTGATCTACATAAACCTAGATCTCAAATAGATTATCTGTTCACATGTGGAGGAACTATTGTATCATAGTGATCGATGAAATAGACTATAACAATCACTTCCTCAAATCATGCACAAATCCTTACAATTCACGAGGCTAGTCGAGAATGTGTATGATTAAGATCAATGATTCAACACATTCGTGGAACATGTGGTTTATCTTTTAGTAAAAATCTTCCAACGATATTATACGAAGACAACACAACACAACATGTATATCCCAAATCAAAGGAAGATATATTAAATGAGATAGAACAACATATTTCACCGAAGCTTCTACACTCATGATCTTGAAGAAAATGACGACATCACTGTACAACAAGTTTGTTCGAAAGATAACTTGACAGACTTATTTACAAAAGTATTACCTACCACAACCTCTGAAAAACTTGTGCACAACAATGGAACGCGACGACTCACTAAGACTTTTTTCCAAGTGGATTTTTTCATAATAAAGTTTTAATGAGGTATATTTCATATATAATGAGCATCTAAGGAGAAGTATTATAAATATGTTAAATTATGTGTGATGTAGATACCCATTATCAATATCTATTGGCCATGTGTTAGTTATCTATTACCTCATGTGTTGTCCATGTGTCTCAAGATTACACACTATTAGTGTCCATGTAATCCACCTCCTACTTGTCAAATTGTTATAAATAGTGATATTTGGTGGGTTTTGAAAGACACACATATTGGTGACCAATCCAAAAAGATGGGATAAAGTGGAAAAATCCATTCTTTGTTATTTTATTTACATTTTATTATATTTATTACTATATTATGTTTTCTCCATATCCGTGTTCTCGTTGTACGCCATTGTACTCCTCAAATTTACAACACAATATAATATATGTACTTTTATTCAAAATAATATTTATACTATTTATGTTATAAAACATAGAATAAATTATAACAAATGTCACCCAACTTTGTAGTTTGGGTAAAAAATAACTTTAAACTTTCCAAAGTTTAAAAATACATTTAAACTTTAAAAAATGTTTAAAAAATACCCTTACAATCAGTTTTGGATGGAAACCATTAAAGGTTTGTTTAAAAAATACCTTGAACTTTCAAAAATAGTTCAAAAAACATCATTATTTCATTGGTTTTAGATGGAAACTGTTAAGGTTTTGTTTAAAAAATACTCATAAACTTTCAAACATTTCAAAATACCCAAAAACATAAAAAGAAGGGTTAAAAATATTAAAAAGGTTTTAAAATGCACTATCGTTAGTATGATGATAAATTTGTTTGAAGATTTATTGAATTAGAAAAGAACTCACTTTAAAACAAATTATATAGATATCTATCAGTTTTTTTCCATAGATATTCTCAGTTTTCTCCTATTTTTCCAATTCTTACATCAATATTATTAGCACAAAAATAAATTAAAACATAAAATCTAACAAATTTCCAAAATCAAAATCTCTCCTTAAAACATACCAAAATGATAAATATTTAGATAAAAAAAATGCATTTGGCTATTAACACAAAAATGTATTTAACTATTAACAGAAACTTAAACTAATGTACTACTTTGTTAAAATATTAAAGTCCTAAAAATAAAAAATCTCTTAGTGCTTCCATTAATATTATTCATTTTATTCTTATTATAATCCATGTACCTTAAATGAAGTGTGTAGTTTTACTTATTTATATCTTTGTAAATAAAAATGTCAAACAATTGACCAAATAGGGAGTAAAAGGGTATTAAATAAGAGAGGGGAGAAAAGACAAAGCTAATAGAGAAATAAGATGATATTAATGGTTTTTGTTCATATAAAATTAAGGGTATTTTTGGATTTTTTTTTTTTTTTAGTTGAAGAATATTTTTGAAACTTTTAAAAGTTCAGGGGTATTTTTTTTACACCAAACACTAAATGATTTTCATCCAAAACTAACGGTTTCTTACACCAGACACTAATGTTTTTCATCCAAAACTAACAGCAAGAATATTTTTTAAAACTCATTATAGAAGTTTAAAGGTATTTTTTGACACAAAGTACAAAGTTTAGGGATAGCCTAAAACATACTTCAAACTTGGGTTAAAAATGAAAAAAATTAAAAGTTTGAGGGTATAATTGAAACCAACTTCATAATTCATGAGTATTCTTGATAATTTAACCATTTATTTATATTAGTTTAAAAGTAGTGGTCAACTTTTTATTTTTAGAATTTAAATAAAAATTCAAGTGACTCTCTTAAGAAATATGAATAGTACGAAAATTATGGGGAAAAAAACCTTAATCTCAAAACAAAATGATTAAAATGAAATTGTTATCCAAAAAAATCTTAGGTCCCTTTTGGTATCTGTTTTATTTTTTGTTTTTGTTTTTTAAAATTAAGTCTATAGATGCTACATTTATCTCCAAATTTCTTCATTTGTTATCTATTTTTCGTCAATGTTTTAAAAACCAAGCCAAATTTTGAGAATTAAAAAAGTAGCTTTCAAAAATTTGTTTTTATTTTTGAAATTTGGCTAAGAATTCAACAATTATACTTAATAAATATGCATATCAAGATAAAAAAATGGGGATAAAATATGCTTAATTTTAAAAAACTAAAACAAAAAATCAAATAGTTGCTAAACGGAACCTTAGTTTTTAAATTTTGGTTTGATTCTTAGATACCTAGTTGAAAGTTAGATAACAAAACAAATAAACTTATGAGTACAAGTAATGTTTATAAACTTGATTTTCAAAAACTAATTAAAATAAGGAACCAAATATTTATCATAAGGAAACTTTTAAATTTGTGTTAAATTTTTTTTTCATTTTATTTAAAATGTCTAAATAAAAGTAGTGTTAATAAGTTTAATTTGAAAAATAAAAAATAAAAAGATAGAAAAAAGAAAAAGAAAAATGAACATTTAAACAAACCTACAACCTCGAAGAAAATGACGTAAATCAGCTCAACTTGGCGGCTCTCCTCTTTCTGACCCGTTGAATGTATAGATTGAACATTTAATCTTAAATTTTTGTTTCAATAATATCTCCACAACCATCCATGTTTGATTTGTATTACAATATATATTTATTTCCTATGATGAAGAGTTGAAAATGGTACTGGAATTTAGGACTTAATTTAATTGACTTTACTTGAACTTAAAAATAAATAATTAATTAATTAACTTGAGCATCTTAATATTCATGAATAATTATTGAAGAGAGCACACCCACACCGTACAAGTTGACAGGTCCAGTCTAGCCTTGATAAAAAAAATAGAGACAATCCAGCTTCCCATGTATTTTAATATAAGAAAAACTGTTGGATCCAATAAATAATTATAATGTTACAATTTATTTTTATTATAGTCTTAAGATTATCCTAATACTATAATAATCACCTCTTATTATAATAATTACTATTTCAATTAGTTAGGGCTAACACTATTATAAAACCCTAATTTGCTACGACTGTTTTTACTATTTTACATTCATCATTTTTTTATTCTTTACTATAATGTTTATTATTTCTTTCTCAAACTAAAATAGTTTACACCTCAAACACATACTATTATAACTAAACTAAAATAGTCTACACCTCAAACACAAACTATTATAACCTAACTTTAATAACCTAAGACTATGATAACCAATTCTTTACCCCAAACGTCTCTTTAATATTTTTACACTTTAGAATTTACTAAATGCCAGTACTTTCTTTTCAAAACAAAATATTTTTTTTTTAAAAAAATAATGAGTCATACTTTTTAAATCAACAGCTAAGTCATAATGTAGAGTCGATTCCAATATGAAAATTAATTTGGAAAACGACCTATCAAGTAGAAAAGCAAAAGCCAAATTTTTTTAATAAAAGAAATTAAAAAAGGTACAAAGCAAGAAAGGATTTATTAAACAAGTGACGATTGTTAATTACATTACAACTACCAAAAAATTATTTAAAATTGAAAAAGCATCTCTCTAACCCTTGACTTAAGGTTTTTTTAATTTTAAATTGTAGCTTAATCAATATGTTAATTAAAGATTAAACGAAAATATCTAGCAGCGTACATCATGCAGATTTTTTTTTATTTTTTTTCTTATCTATAACTAAAGGGCGCTAAAGTCCAGGTTCCCTAGTTGAGGGTTTTTATACAAAGAAACAAAAATTGTGGAAGCCTTTTCCTTATTGCTCCTACAAAATATAAATTTAAAAATGTGAAATTTTCACTAATAGAAATATATCAAAACTATTTACAGAAATAATAAAAAAAAATATTGATAGACTTCTATCCGTGTCTATACATAATATATATGATAGACTTCTATCGATTTCTATCATTGATAGACACTGATTGACTTTCATTAGCCTCTATCAAATAAGATTAAATTTTGCTGTTTTGTGTAAATAGTTTTCCTTATTTTTTTATTTTTAAAATTTCCCTTCAAAAAATCGTCAATACTTTCACAAGGTGGTAAAAAAAAAAACTTGTACAATAAGTTTTGAAGGAAAATCATTAATATTTCTTAAAAAAACATCAATAACTCATTTCAAATATACGTATGAACTTATAAAAGTTATATTAATATTCTCAAATTTAAGAAGAAAAAAAACTTTTTCATTGATCTACCTTAATTTAAAGACTTTAAATGAAGGTATATAGAATGTAGCAAGAATAAAAAGAAAAGAATAATTGAATCATCAAGGAACGTTATGACTTAAATATATATACTTTTTATATATTTGTGAGTGCCCAAGTCAGTTTAGGCACACCTCAACTAATCTTGACAACTTACCTGACCCTACAATACATTTGAGTGTTAAGGAAACTTATAGGATATTGGGGGGTGTTTGGCTAACCAACATGATGAGTTGAGTTGGTATAATATATTAACTCATTGTTTGGCCCACCAACTTTTGAGTTGGTATATTTTATCAACTCACCCTAACTCTCTTTCTTCCAATGTTTTTAATGACTTCACCCATCGGCCACTGTCACACTCTGGAAACTAACTTTGGGCTCCGATAACCACTTTCGATAACAACTCCAACGACCAAATCCAGGCCCCAACAACCACCTCGACAACCAATTCTGCGCTCTAACAACCACCTCCGGTGACTCAACTCCGACGACCACCTTCGTGCTACCAACTCCGATGATCAATTGCAAGCTCCGACAACAAAATCCGATAACCACCTTCGTAGGCTCTGACAACCACCTTCGACTACAAACTCCGATGAAAAATACCTTCAATGACCACCTTTGAGCGAACAACTTCGGAGACCAACTCAGGGCTTTGACAACCACCTCTGACGACAAACCCCGAAAACCAATTCTAATACTACCTTCATGTGATTAACACTCGAGCTCCGATAGCCACCTCTGACTACAATCTCCAGTAAAAATCATCTTCATGGTCAACTTTGACGACCACTTTGCCCAACCAACTCTGGAATTTGAAAACCACCTTCGATGAAAACTTCAACAACCAATTCCAATACCACCTTTCATGCGACCAACTTCAGGCTCAGACAGCCACCTCCGGCTACAAACTCTAACGAAAGTATCTTCGATGATCAACGTTGACAACCACTTTCGACTATTATAAGACTGATGATCGTTAAAATATGTTATGGGGTTGTTGATTGTATAAAAAAATTATTTTGTCTACATTAAATGCAATATTTATACGTAAAAAATTGTAAAAAATATTTTTATTTCAATGAGTTTACATTTCAAATGAGTGTTAAGAATATTTAGATGAAAAGTAAGTATGCAGTTGAAAAGTATGTAGCATATAAAAGAAAACATAAAATGAATTTTTTTTTCCTGGAATATTTTCCAGCAAGAATTAGTGAAAAATAGAGATTTGTTCTTTGATAATCCTCCAAATTTAGATGAATTGAAAGTGAAATTGTTGAAGAAATGTGGTGACATTCCTTTGGCTGCTAAGATGATGGGAGAGATTTAATTAAAAAAAATCATTACATAGTAAAAATATTGAGCAACAATAGGAAGAAGAAAAAAAAATAAAAAGATGATAACAAAATTCATGGAGAAAAATTTCGATTTCTCTTTGGTTTCTCATTTTATTTAACCATATTTCTACAAGAAATGTAATGGGTAAAAAAGAAAGAAAGGAAAAAAAAGAAAGAAAAGAAAAGGAAAGAAAGAAAGAAAGAAAGAAAGAAAGAAAGAAAGAAAGAAAGAAAGAAAAGTTTTAACAATTAAAAGAAAAAAAATTGCAATCCATATTTTATTCAAACAAGATAGGTAGAATTATGAATTAAAAAGTTACAAAACAAAAATAGTAAAAGCATATTATTTAGAGTTCAAAAAACTACATCAGATATCCCAAACATATGAAACTCAATTCTGTACCCAAACACAGATATTCTGCACCCCAAACACAGACATATGAACTCGACAAACATATGAACTCCAGATATTCTATCTTAACTCAGCACTCCAAACAACCCCTTAAATGATAGGTATGTTGCTACAATTAATTGAACTCATTCCTTTTTTTAAATCCTTTATCAAACTTATGTTTATCTAGATAAGCATGTTTTTTTCTTTAATTTATTTTTTTTTTTAAATTTTGATTTATTTTTTAAATTCTTAAAAGTTTAGGAAATACAAATGAGCTCCATTCAGAACTAAAGATAAGGATATTTTTTTAATTTTTTAAAAAAGTTTAAGCACATTATTGAAACTTTTGAAAGTCCAGAAAATAGTTTAAATGGGTCCTTTGAGCTACATTTGACCATTAGAAAAAATGATGTGGCAATAGCGGAATGTTTGTCTTGGTTTTTGAAGTTTCAGGTTTGTCCTATTTAGTTAAGAAACTTTCAAAATATTTATTCTAGTATTGAAACTTCAAAAAAAAAAAAAAAAAAAAAAAATTGGTCATTTTATTTGAACACTTGCAAGGGTAGAAGATTAAACCGTTGGTCTTTAAGATGGAAATTGATGTTTTATTTAGTTAGATATCGACAATCATTTTAATCCCTTGTTGAGTTACCTTTCTACCTTAAATCCGTTTTATCCAATGTTTGTCTCTAGCTTATTTAACTTAACATCCTTATTTTTTTAACTCAACAATACACATACTCAAAGTTACCTAATTAGTTAACTAAAATTATAATAAAATTAAGGACTAAATAGTTATTTTTTGGAAGTTCAATGACTGAAGTGATTAAAATGAGTTTAGATTTCTAATTCCTACCATTGTTGTATTAAAAAGGATTAAAATGAACCTTTCAAAAGTTTGATATTAAAACGAAACAAATATTGAAAATAGTTTGACAAGAATAAAACTTTGAGAGGTACTCAAATAGAATTTATTAAATTAAATTCATAATTATCTAATATTAAGTGGTGCATTAGATATGAGGTTTAACAGACATAGAGTGAGAAATTTTTTTAATTTCCCTTGAAGATCCTTCCTTGGGTGAAGCTTCATCGGACATCTTTAGATTGTCCTGTTTTAGAGAGGTATAGGATTTTGGTGAAGGTGTCACCAAGATAGAGACTGAAGACATGTTAAACAACTGGAAAAAAATGAAATTAACAAATGAGGAAAATACTCCAAATAAAAATCTTGACAATGATGCATTTCGGAAAATCAACATTGATTTGGAATTTTATCTAATTGGGAAGGTCTTTCCAGGGAGGTTGATACATGCAAACATGATTAGGAGTGCAATGTCCAATACGTGGAAAGTAAAGATGGGTTTTTTCTGTTGAAGTCATGGGCAAGAACTTTTTTCTTTTCAAGATATCATTCAACCAAAGATAGGGATTGGGTTTTCAGATCTGGCCCTTGAATTTTTGACAAACAACTATTAGCTATGGAAGTTCCAAAGATTGACATCGGTAATGGCAAAAAAGTTGGGGAATATAATTGGAGAGTTCATTGATGTCGACTCTGTTCAAGAAAGATTCTGTTGGGAAGAAAATATGAGACTTCGTGTAGTTTTAGACATTTCAAAACCTCTTAGGTGTGGCATCAAAATAAGTATGGTGATCGGGACAACGACCCTCCAACTATCTCTACAGTGGAGATAATCATCATCACTTATATACCCTGATCCCCCCTTATCTAACCAATGTGGGGCTTTGGTCGTATTCTCAACTATCAAGTGTCGTGATGGAAAATAATTGTGGAGATAGTTGGAGGGTCATTTTCCCTATCAAGTGGTATAAGAGCCCCTTTCGATCCAAAGAGGGTGTGTGGTAGTGTGTTGACATATTATCTGTTCAGAACTTTTTTTGTTGGGATTAATTTGATAGATGACTTCATTGCCTACACGGTTCAAAGTTGTTAAATTTGATGGGAAGGGTGATTTCGAGTTATGGAGAAAAAATATTAGAGCTATTTTGGTACAACAAAAAGTTGCCAAAATCTTAGACGAAAATGACCTCCCGCCAACAATTACAGAAGCTGAGAAAAGGGATATGGATGAGATGACCTATTCCACGATAATTCTGTATCTTTCAGATGGAGTGCTTAGGCTAGTAGATGAGGCTACTACTATAACGGAGTTATGAAAAAAATTAGAAAGCCTTTATTTGACTAAGTCCTTGCCAAATAAATTATATCTAAAAGAGTTTTTTTTTTTTTTTTTTTTTATATAAGATAGACTCTAGTAAAGGCTTAGAAGAGAACTTGGATGAATTCCAAAAGATTATAGTTGATCTTAATAACATCGGTGAGAAGATGTCGGATGAAAATAAAGTTGTTATTCTTTGGGATTCATTACCTGAATCGTATCGAGAAGTTAAAGCAACTATTAAATATGGACAAGATTCATTGTCCATGGATATAGTGTTGGATGCCTTGAGAACTAGAAACCTAGAGATTAAAAAGGAACTCAAGGATGGAGAGTTACTCATGGTGAGAGGCGGAAGTAAGAAAAAGAATGGAAAAGGAAAAGAGTCAAGATCCAGGTCAAAATCAAAGGGGAAAGTCAGAAAGTGTTTCCTATGTCATAAAGAAGGATACTTTAAGAAAAATTGCCCTTTGAATAAGAGCAAGGAAGCATCAAGTAACAAGTATTCAGGGGATCTAGTGCAGCAAATGTTACTGATGGGTATGATTGAACAGAGGTCTTGATGGTATCCAACAGGGATATTCAGGATGCTTGGATCATGGATTCAGGGTGCACGTTTTACATGACTCCTAATCAAGATTTCTTGATTGATTTTTGAAAAATGATGGGGTCAGTTTTGCTTGGTGATAATAGTGCTTGTGATGCAAAAGAAATTTGGCCAGTTTGAATTGTAACACATGATGGAATGATCAGAATTCTTACAAACGTAAGGTATGCTCTGAAACTCAAACGAAATCTAATTTCTCTGGGCAAATTAGATAGAGTAGGTTATTCCTATAAATATGAGAATGGAGTTCTGAAGGTTATCAAGGGTTCTTTGGTTAAGCTGAAAGGGACCTTGAGGAATGACCTTTATGTGTTGGAGGGTACTATAGTTTCAGGTAGTGCTGCTGTTGCATCGAGCAAAGAGACAGACACGTCTATGTTATGGCATAAAAGATTGGCTCATGTGAGTGAAAAAGGTCTTCAAGCTCTTTCACAACAAAGTTTGCTTGGAGGAGTTAAAAACATTGAACTCCCATTTTGTGAACATTGCAAAATGGAAAAGTCTACCAGAGTGAAGTTTAGGAAAGGGAAGCATTCTACCAAAGGAATTTTGGATTTTGTTCATTCAAATTTGTGGGTTCCTACAAAGGTACCTTCTATGGGAGGTTCAAGATACTTCATGTCGATCATCGACGATTTTTCAAGGAAGGTGTGGATGTTGTTGGGGTTGATGCCCTAAATCTCGTAGAGTCCTGTAATTTGTAAACACGTGTATGAACAAACATTTGGTGATTTATAATATAAGACATTTTATTCACTTCAGTCTATAAAATATGAGATATTTTAGTTGCATTAACCACAAACCAATAAACTAAGATTAAACATATTCTATTATCAATCAAGATGATATTCAACATTTCTTCAGTAAATGTATTGAATCTATTAATTGCATTCATAAAGTGTAAATCCAATAAACTAAGATCCATGGCTATTATATGAATACTTGAACTTTATGTAGAGACATATAGATAGATCAAGTTTGAGTAAAAAGCCAAAATGATCTATAGTACATGATTAAGATCAGGTGCTTTATTCTGATAACACTATTGGATACGGCCTACTTTGTAGGTGTTACAAGTTGTTGTAAAGATACTACAAACGAAGTGATCCAGATTCGTTCATGTAGTGACATGAGGGGTGGGGGCGTCCTATGCAATGAGCTTCCATAAGATCGGACCAAGAAATAAGTCACTCTTACTTTATAACGCTATTTACTGTATAAGACTGACTATTTCACTTAGATGACCTAGGTAACTCGATCTTAATCCTGAGCTAACTATGAACTCTTATTTATTCGAGATTATCCTTATATTTTCATAGGTGAGGGTTGGCTCAATAACGCTGGCTCAATAAACCTCCTATTTCAGAGGTAAGATCGGGTAGATAGTTGGAGACATAGGGTGCAAGATGGAATTCACACCTATCCGATTTAGGGATAGAAGAAAGGTTGTTCTCTTAAGTACTGAATCCAAGTCTTGAACAAGGGGCCCCACCCTCTCACTGGGCTGAGAAGGATCTGGTTTAGTGACTAGATCATAAACAATTTATTCATTAGAGGATCAGTAGGAACTTAAGGAACAAGATGTAATATCGGGGGTAAAATAGCATATTGACCCAACCGTTATCACAAACAACCTGTGAAGAGTCAACTTACAAGTTATGGTTAAATCATGTGGACACAAATATATCTACAGCGAGGAGGGTACAACTATGAGCTATAGTGGTGTGACTTGATAGTTAACGAATACTGATTAATTTGATCTAAAGAGTTTTAGCCAATTAATCTTAATTGTTGGAGCTCATGATCTGTAGGTCCATAAGGTCCCTCTACTAGCTCGTAAAACATGAACACCTTGAATTATAAAATTGAGTGAATTTGGAATGATATCAATTTAAAATGCTCAAATTGAAATTAGGGTTTGTATAAATATAATTATTTAACGTTTAATTTATAGAAATTAAACAAAGTTGGAGACTTTATGATATTTAAATATTGATTTAAATATCAATTACATGGATTAGATTCATGTTTAAATTTAATGTGTGATTAATTTGATATTTTTTTTATAATAAATACATAAATTAAGTAAATATGTTTAATTAATTAAAATTCAAATTAATTTCCAATTTTTAAATTCAATTTAAGAAATTGAATATTGATATTTGATTAATTATGAATTACTTAAATCAATTTTTGATTAATTTTGAATTAATTGATTATTGAAATGAAAAAATTGAAAAAACTGGATAATATGGGTTTTGCTCACAAAATACCTTAAGTAGGAGGTGTTCTTCCCACAAGCATACACAAATCCCACTTAAATTGATAAATAGGTGTTGGCCATTTGATGGTTGAGGAATACTTGCATATTGAAGTAATATAAAACTCTCAATTTTAGAGAAGATCGGTGTGGTGCTTCAGCTGAAAATAGTTTTTGCTACTTCATCTTCTTCCTCACAAGAACCTTTAATATTCTTCACCAAATTCACTCAAATTCGAGGTCTACCACTCAAATTTAAGGCTGAAAATAGTAGAGAAGATCTCTTGGTAGTTCACTGTCGATTTGGAGCTGATTTGGAGTGAAGAGCAACTTAGATTTGGGAGAAATCATCAAAGGTATGTTCTTCTTGAAACCCTCTTTTGAATTTATGAAATAGCATGCTTTAGAACTCAAATTGAATGTAATTAGAGTTATTATTGATTCTGTTTGCTTCTGTTGCATACTTGTGTATTCCATCAATTGGTATCAGAGTGTGATTTAAGTACTCAATTAACGTTAATTTGAGTTTTAGTGGGTGAATTTCTTATATTGCATGTTTATGGACTGATATGGATATTATTCAACTTTGACATTAGATTTCTTTTTGATTTCCAAATTAAATTTGTAATTGGCTCTTCTTTGATGAGCTTATATGTGTGTTCAAGAGTCTGTAATTTATTTGGAATCATTAGAGTTGAAAATTAAGTTGTAATTGAAGAAAGAAGTGAAGAAGGTCGAGCAGCAGGAACAATTTCTTCAGATTCTGCTCAAATCTTGTATTCAGATTTCGAGCGAGAGCGAGATTTTTCCATGCGAGATTTTGTTTCGATCGAGATTCTGAATAAAGATCAAGCGAGATTTCCACCATGAGCGAGATTTTGTTCAAGATTGGAATGAGATTTCCCTTACAAGCGAGATATCGAGTTCCAGCGAGATTTCAAGTTTGAGCGAGATCTTGTTCAACCTAGCGAGATTTTGGTCCAACAGCGAGATCTTGAATCGATTTGACAAGTTTGACCCGTTGACTGAGCGAGGACGATCGAGGAGGGCCGATTTTCTTCAGTTCTAGTTCGGTTTAGCCCTATTTCAGTTCAGTTCTAAAGAAAATCAAAACTCGAGATTTCCATGAGCAACGGAACAAGACTATTCCAAATTACAATCATGAATGAACATATCATTTACAGTCGACTTGAATATAAACGGTTATACAATTACAATGCAAAAATTACAGCATGAAAATCTCAAATGAACAATGAGAAAAACTTAACGCACAAATGCAGAAGTGTCTACACGCTCCGATGCGCGACTCTGATCGAACAACAACAACCACGAACGCTCGACCTACACGACCGCAACATTGCACGAAAATAACACGAACAGTTCGTGCTCGTCCTCAACAATCTCCTCGGTCACGAACTCCTCCACAACAGCGAACGGCCTCCACAGCACCACAAACGGCCTCTAGAAAATCTTGATGGTGTAGAGTTGAGTCTGACACCACCAACAAGGCGACCTTGGTATTCTCGGTGTGAGAATCCAGAGGGTGGGCTCTGTTCCGACTTGGTATGAGGCAGACGAATGGAGGAAATAACGATTGCGTACACGACTGGGCAAGTGGGAGATGGCGAAGACCTATCGTATAGGTCAATGCCCAATCGTTTAGATAAACCTATGCGATCTTTTAGCCTATCGTTTAGCTCAATCTGTCACTTATAGACACTACATGATCATTTACCTTGGGCCAGCAATCGTCTAGCAAAGCTATCCGATCGTTTAGTAAATACTGTACGATGGTTTAGCTCGCACCTGCACGATCATTTAGCTTGCCCAGCCGTCGTTTAGTAAATCTTTATTTACTTGACGACTTTGTGAGTTTCTTTTTCCGAGAGAGAAAACTCAAAAACCTTTTTAAATGTTTGTAAAAACTTCTTTTCAAAATAGGAAACCACTTTTCTTTTAAACTCACGGTTACCATGATCCATTACTTTGGTTATTTAAAAGAAAAAGAATTAATTATCCAATAATTAATATTATTATAAATATAAATGATAACCAACTTATCATACTATATTTATAACCTATAGTTTTAATATTTCATCTCATGAAACTTATAAACCATAGTTCTTTTTCTATTCCATGGTACTTAATGTAAATCTCATTTACATCAATCCTCCACTAGATGTATCTTATACATCATACCGATTATATCATATATAATCAAAATACCTCTTGTCTATTTGAACATTTCAAATCAACACCAAGAACTGATCCTAAAAAATTCTAACCTACCAAGGGGACTTCATGGACCTATAGCTCTGAAGCTCCAACGTTACGTGAATAACTGACTAAACTCTTTAGTCACGGGATCCACCATCCGTTAACTGTTAGGCATTCCACTAAAGACTGACAGCTGAACTCTCCTTACCCCAGATATATTATGTGTCCATCTTAACCAATCAGTAGTGCAACAACCATTCACAGATCGCTTGTAAGTACAGCTGGGGCAATAACCGTTATGACCCTGTAGTTACACCTGTCTCCTTAAGTACCACTGATCCCTCTAATGAACATAAGTCATAGTCCTACTATGACTCAGTCTTCTCTTCCAAAGAGAAGCTGTGATCACTATGTTCAAGCCCCGGAATCAGCCCTTAAGGGAGCGATCTCTCTACTTATCACTGCTTTGGGAAAGGAGTGAATTCCATCTTGTGGATTGAGTTTCCAGCTCCTAGATCAGACAAGTCCCCAAAAAGATAGGCATGTTGAGTTGGCAATCTGGCCACTCTCACCCATACTAATCAAAGAGCTGCCCTCAAAGGCAGGAGTTCCCAAAACACTCAGGATTGAGGTCGTGTCATCTACGGTCGTTTAGGTGAGATGCAAGTCTCTAGTATCAACGGTTTTATATATAGAGTTTAGTCATCTCGTGGTCCAGGTCTTATACAAACTCTTTGTATAGGACACCCCTGCTCCACGTCTCCATATGAATGGTCAGGATCTACCATCTGTAGTAGTTTACAACACTTGTAAACCTCTATAAAGCGGTCGTATCCGTAGTGTCACCAGGATCAGGTATCCCACTTTAATCTTTATACTACAGACCGATTTAGATTATCACTTAAGGCATGATCCATTTGTATATCACATATACATGCTTAAGTTCACATAAGATAACCAAGGAGCTTTTTTATTGGATATAAGTAAATGCCATAATTAAATAACACTTATTTTATTCATTGAACAATGTGTATCTTTACAAATAACGAGACTCCGGGAGAATTAGAACACCAATCCCAAAAGGTTCAACCATCTTTAGATCGATTCCACCTATTTTGATGTCTTGGAGATCCGATTCAAGCGATTCGGGTCCATTTTGGGTCGGTTCGAGCTATTCTACACCTTTTTGAAGCTGATTCTGGACCGGTTTTGTAATAATTTAGTTATTATGCTTGCCTTCAATGCAAAAACTGAACATATCTGTATTATTTAAATAATTATGCATGTGATGTATGTTGTATTTAAATTTAATCATGTTTGTGCATATTGTATGCCATTTAGATTTGAACACCCATCATAGGAAACATGTTACATGCATTATGTATATGTTATAATCTATTATAATGTATAGAATGCATGTTTAGGGTTTCTGTCATTTAATATAACTGCTATATTAAATTTGAATGCTTTTGATGCAAGTTGTAGATGTAAGAGCATGTCCAATTGTATAAGTTGTTATAAGATCGAGTTAGACATTAAAATCCATAACAAAGATAAGTTGCATGCTCACGTAAGTTAATCACCCGTTTTAATAAGTTAAAATGGTCTATGAAACACCTCTTACCTGGGGATTATGGCCTAATAATTCAGCATTGTTAATCGGTTTTATAAGCATACGCGGGGTAATAAAACAATTTATCACCTAGATATCATAGGTTTAAAATCCATTTATAATCGTTATACTTGGACAAACCACATAGACTTAGAGTAGTTTACTTAGCCGAAATGAACCCTAAGTATAAATTTACCCAAATAGTAGAGCACTTCAGTGGGAGTTTAATAACTTGTATGATAAAGTTACTAGAACACTTCAGTGGGAGATTAATAACATATACGATACATTATTTTTAGCTCTCATGTCCCTAAAAATTCACAAGATTTAAGCGTTGCTTCATGTCACCCTGGAAGTGATCTCCATTCCGAAAGTATTTACATAAATCAAGATTCTAGTGAATAAGGGGAAGTCGTTCGAACACAAATCAAATATATGATACATAGATTTTAACTTCCACATCTCCACATAGTTCATACTATGAGATTCATATGATGCTTCGTGTCACCTTGGAAGTGACCTCCATTCGGAAAGTGTTTGTATGATTCAATAACAAGGTGAATGGGGGAAGTAGTTCATAATAAGTGGGTGAAGGATATGTGTCAACATATCCCGCGGTCTCTTTTGTTAGTTTGGACCGTGAGATTCCTATGTTGCGCCTACTGGTTTGCATTAGGTGGCCCCTATTAGTCAGTTAATGACGACTATCCCCAGGGAGGGTTGTAACATAGGATTCGGAACAACTCAAACTCTAGAAATGGATAGGATTTATTAGATCCATTCCTAACCTTGACTCTCCATTTCGGTAGCATAGTTGGGGCTGACCTTTGATGTCTGAAAACAGAGAGTTACACTTACAGAATTACTAAAGTGTTAGTAATTTCTGACCAAAAACGGTAACTAAACGATTATAGGAATAAGAGTTATTCTGGAGATAGTGTTTGGTAAAAATTGTTTGCTTTAGTGAATGAGTATCTAACTACCCCTTGGTAGCACGTATTCTGACTCACTATAGTATCGTTGCAAATAAATAATGGTTATAGATATTATTACTTGTTTTGCTAAAAACTTGATTTTTGATTAGTTGCAATTTGCTAATTAGAATTTGTTTAAATTTTTTAGCATGTCGAATTCTTCTAGAATTCCCACTTCCGAATTAGTTAACGGAAAAATCGAATCAACAAATAAATTACCAGCAGTTGATAACACCAAAAGAGTTTTAACAGAGTATTTTCCTCTATCTCTGAACTCATATAAAATTTTGAATAATATAGATGAGAATGCAAAATTTGAATAACAAGATAAATATAATTTACTTGTTATCGAAGCATGTTTAGTAGAAAACGATAAAACCTGGATAATTGATTCAGGTGCCGCTAATCATATTTGTACTTTCTCACAGGAAACAAGTTTCTGGAGATAGTTGATAGAAAGCGAAACAATTTTTAAGGTAGGGACCAGAGAGGTTGTTTCAGCTAAAGCAGTGGGAGATATAAAGTTATTTATAGGAGATAAGTACATTTATCTAAAAAATGCTTATTACATTCCTTATATGAAAAGGACTCTAATATATATCTCTTGTTTGCTAGAACAAAATTATAAAGTTTCTTTCGAAAATGAAGTTTTCATCAATACAAGAAATAACCAAATTTTTTCTGCAAAATTAGAAAATAACTTGTATTTGTTAAAACCGACCCAGGTTAGAGTCATTTTGAACATAGAGATGTTTAAAACTGCTAAGATTCATAAGAAAAGGTAAGTTTCTCCAAATGCCTATCTTTGACACTTGAGACTGGGTCACGTAAATCTCAAAAGGATTGAGAGACTGGTTAAGAACGATCATCTAAATAAGTTAGAAGACAATTCATTACAACCTTGTGAATCTTGTCTTAAGGGTAAAATGACCTATAGATCTTTTTCTGAAAAAGGTCTCAGAGCCAAAGAAACCTTAGAACTCGTACACTCAGACCTTTATCGTCCTATGAATATTAGAGCTAGAGGAGAGTCTGAATATTTCATCAGCTTCGTTGATGAATATTCTAAGTATGGCCATATTTAACTGATGCACCAAAAGTCTGAAACCTTTGAAAAGTTCAAAGAATATAAGGTTGAGGTTGAAAACCAATTAGGTAAAAAGATTAAAACACTTTGATCAGATCGAGGTGCTTAGTATATGGATTTAGAATTCCAGAACTATTTGGTAGAACAAGGAATCTAGTCTCAACTCACAGCCCCTGACACACCTCAATAAAACGGTGTGGCAGAAAGAAGAAACAGAACCTTGTTGGACATGGTTCGTTCCATGATGAGTTATGCTCAGTTATCAAATTCTTTCTGGGGACACGTAGTTGGAACTGCTGTGTATATTTTGAACATGGTTCCTTCGAAAAGTTTTTCTAAAACTCCTTATGAGCTCTAGAGAGGATGTAAAGAAAATTTATGTCACTTCAGAATTTGGGGTTGCCCAGCACATGTGTTGGTGCAAAGTCCTAAAAAGTTGGAATATCGTTCAAAAGTATGCCTATTTGTAGGCTACCCAAAAGAACGAAAGGTGGTTCCTTTGACGATCCTCAGGAAGACAAGATATTTGTATCGACAAATGCAACCTTCTTGGAGGAAGACCACATGAAGAATCATCAACCTCGTAGTAAGCTAGTAATAGAGAAAATGTCCAAAGAAACGACAAATGCATCAACAAGAGTTGTTGACAGAGCAGGTCCATCAACAAGAATTATTGATGAAATTGGTACTTCACATCCTTCTCAAGAGTTGAGAATGCCTCGTTGTATTGGGAGGGTTGTGCAACAGCCTGACTAGTACATGGGTTCAATTGAAACTCAAGTCATCATACCAGATGATGGCTTAGAGGATCCATTGACTTTCAAACAAGCAATGGATGATGTGGATAAAGACCAATGGATTAAAGTCATGGACCTTGAAATATAATCTATTTATTTCAATTTTGTCTGTGATCTTATAGATCAATCTGAAGGGGTAAAACCCATCGATTGCAAATGGATCTATAAGAGAAAAAGAGAACAAGCTGGTAAGGTACAGACCTACAAAGTAAGACTTATGGCAAAAGGGTTTACCCAAAGAAAAGGGGTAATTATGAATAAACCTTCTCTCCTATTGCCATGATAGAGTCAATTAGAATACTCTTATCCATAGCTACATTGATACAAGAGACCTGGACCACGAGATGACTAGACTCAATATATAATGCCATTGATACTAGAGACTTGCATCTCACCTGAACGACCATAGGTGACACGACCTCAATCTTGAGTGTTTTGTGAACTTCTACCTTTGAGGGCAGTTCTTTGATTAGTATGGGTGAGAGTGGCCAGATTGCCAACTCAACATGCCTACCTTTTTGGGGACTTGTCTGATCTAGGAGCTGGGAACTCAATCCACAAGATGGAATTCATTCCTTTGCTGAAGCAGGGATAAGTAGAGAGATTGCTCCCTTAAGGGCTGATTCCGGGGTTTGAACATAGTGGCCACAACTTCTCTTTGGAAGAGAAGACTCAGTCATAGTAGTACTATGACTTATGTTCATTAGAGGGATCACTGGTACTTAAAGAGACATATGTAACTACAAGGGCATAATGGTTATTGGCCCAGCTGTACTTACGAGCGATCTGTGAAGGGTTGTCGCACTGCTGATTGATTAAGGTGGACACATAATATATCTGTAGTGAGAAGAGTCCAGTTGTCGATCTTTAGTGGGGTGCCTAGCAGTTAACGGATGGTGGATCCCGTGACTAAAGAGTTTAGTAAGTTATTCACGTACCGTTGGAGCTTCGGATCTACAGGTCCATGAGGTCCCCTTAGTAGCTTGGATCCTGTTGAAGATCAGTTCTTGGTGTTGATTTGAAATGTTCAAATTGACATGAGGTATTTTCATTATATATGACATAATCGGTATGATGTATAAGATACATCTAGTGGAGGATTGATGTAAATGAGATTTACATTAAGTACCATGAAATAGAAAAAGAAATATAGTTTATATGTTTCATGAGATGAAATATTAAAACTATAGGTTATAAACATAGTATGATAAGTTGATTATCATTTATGTTTATAATAATATTAATTATTAGATAATTAATATATTTTTTTTAAATAACCAAAGTAGTGGGTGGTTATTGGATCATGGTAACTGTGAGTTTAAAAGGAAAGTGGTTTCCCTTTGAAAATAGGGTTTTACCAAAGTTTTAAAAGGATTTTTAAGTTTTCTCTCCGCGAAAAAAAATTCACGTAGTCGTCAAGTAAATAAAGATTTACTAAACGACGACTGGGCGAGCTAAACGATCATGCAGTGTTTACTAAAAGATCGTTGGCTCAAGGTAAACGATCGTGTAGAGTCTGTACGCGACATACCAAACTAAACGATAGAGCTACGATCGCATAGCTTTATCTAAAAGATTGGGCATCGACCTATACGATAGGTCTTAGCCATCTCCCATTTGCCCAGTCGTGTACGCGATCGTATTTCCTCTGTTCGTCTGCCTCATACCAAGTCAGAACAGAGCCCACCCTCTGGATTCTCACACCAAGAATACCAAGGTCGTCTTGTTGGTGGTGTCAGACTCAACTCCACACCGTCGAGGCTTTATGGAGGTCGTTCGTGTTGCGGAGGAGTTTGTGACCGAGGAGATCGTTGAGGACGAGCGCGAAGTGTTCATGCTGTGTTCATGTGGTGTTGCGGTCGTGTAGATCGAGCGCTCGTGGTTGCTGTTGTTTGATCAGAGTCGTACAACGGAGCATGGAGACGCTTCTGCCTATGTGCGTAGAGTTTTCTTTCTATGCACTTATATTGTACATGCTGTAATTTCTGCATTCTAATTGTATAACCATTTGTATTCAAGTCGACTATAAATGATTTGTTGATTCATGATTGTAATTTAGAATAGTCTTGTTCTGCTGCTCATGGAAATCTCGATTCCGATTTCCTTCATCTAGATCCTGGAATATGTATTTGACACTGCAATCAAATCTTATGACTTTGAACAAAATGTTGACAAACCTTGTGTTTACAAGAAATTCGTTAACAAAACTGTCACCTTTCTGGTGTTGTATATTGATGATATTCTACTCATAGGAAATGAAGTAGAATTTCTAGCCGACGTTAAGAGCTGACTGGCTATGTAATTTCAAATGAAATATTTGGGAGAAGCACAATATGTTATTGGGATCCAAATAGTTCGGAATCGTAAGAACAGAACATTAGCATTATCTCAAGCATCTTATATAGACAAGATGTTGTCTAGATATAAAATACAAAATTCTAAGAAAGGAACGTTGCCTTTCAGACATGGAATTCATATGTCTAAGGAACAAGGTCCTAAGACACCTCGAGAGGTTGAGGATATGGAATGAATTCCATATGCATCAGCAGTAGGGAGTTTAATGTATACAATGTTGTGCACTCGTCCCGATATATGCTATTCATTGGAGTAGTCAGTAGATTTCAGTCCAATCCTGGATATGATCATTGGACTGCCGTTAAGAACATTCTCAAGTATCTTTAGAGAACAAGAGATTATATGCTCGTGATTAGTACTAAGGATCCGATCCTTAATGGATACACTAATTCTGACTTCCAAACCGATATTGATTCTAGGAAATCGACTTCGGGGTCAGTATTCACTCTGTGTGAAGGAGCAGTTGTGTGGAGAAGCATCAATCAAAGTTATATTGTAGACTCCACAATGGAAGCTGAGTATGTAGCTGTAAGTGAAGCAGCAAAAGAAACAGTATGGCTTAGAAAGTTCCTGACTGAACTAGAAGTAGTTCCTAATATGTACCTGCCTATCACCCTCTATTGTGACAACAGTGGAGTAGTTGCCAATTCAAAGGAACCTCGAAGCCATAAACCAGGAAAGCACATCGACTGGAAGTACCATCTCATCAAGGAGATTGTACACAGAGGAGACGTGATTGTCACGCAGATAGCCTCAAAAGATAACTTAATTGATCCATTTACAAAGGCTGTCTTGGCTAAAGTGTTCGAGGTTTACCTAGTAGGACTAGGTCTACGAGATATTTATCACTATGGCAAGTGGGAGAATTTATGGGTATCTAATGCCCTAGTTTATTGTATTTATATTTTTTGTTCTCTTCGTGTAAACTCAACATTTTATATATTTGTGTATATTGATCCACTAGAGTTTTAGTCCAAGTGGGAGTATTGATGGGTTCTTTTGTCCTAAAACTCGCAGTTTATAAAAATTAAACATATTCTATTATCAATAAAGATGTCATTCAACATTTCTTCAATAAAGGTATTGAATCTATTAATTTCATTCATAAAGTCTAAATCCAATAAACTAAGATCCATGGCTATCATATGAATACTTGAACTTTATGAATAGACATAGAGATGGATCAAGTTCGAGTAAAAAGCCAAAAAGGTCTATAGTACATGATAAAGGTTGGGTGCTTTATTCGGGTAACACTATTGGATGCGGCCTACTCTGTAACTGTTACAAGTTGTTGTAAAGATACTACAAATGAAGTGATCCAGATTCGTTCATGAAGTGACATAAGGAGTGGGGGCGTCCTATGCAATGAGTTTGCATAAGATTGGACCAAGAAATAAGTCAATCTTACTTTATAACGTTGTTTACTGTATAAGACTGATTATTTCACTTAGATGACCTAGGTAACTCGATCTCAATCCTGAGCTAACTATGAACTCTTATTTATTCGGGATTATCCTTAGATTTGCATAGGTGAGGGTTGGCTCAACGACGCCGACTCAATAAACTTCCCATTTTAGGGGTAAGACCAGGTAGATAGTTGGAGACATAGAGTGCAAGATGGAAGTCACGCCTACCCGATTTAAGGATAGAAGAAAGGTTGTTCTCTTAAGTATTGAATCCAAGTCTTGAACAAGGGGCCTCACCCTCTCACTGGGCTGAAAGGGATCTGGTTTAGTACTAGATCACAAACCAATTGTTCATTAGAGGATCAGTAGAAACTTAAGGAACAAGACGTAATATCGGGGGTAAAACAACATATTAACCCAGCCGTTATCACGAACAATCTGTGAAAGGTCGACTTACTAGTTTTGGTTAAATCATATGGATACAAATATATCTACAGTGAGAAGAGTTCAACTATCGAGCTATAGTGGTGTGACTTGATAGTTAACGAATATTGATTAATTTGGTCTAAAGAGTTTTAGCCAATTAATCTTAATCATTGGAACTCATGGTCTGTAGGTCCATAAGGTCCCTCTACTAGCTCGTAAAACATGAACACCTTGAGTTATTAAATTGAGTGAATTTGGAATGATATCAATTTGAAATGCTCAAATTGAAATTAGGGTTTGTACAAATATAATTATTTAATGTTTAATTTATTGAAATTAAACAAAATTGGAGAGTTTATGATATTTAATATTGATTTAAATATCATTTACATGAATTAGATTCATGTTTAAATTTAATGTGTGATTAATTTGATATTTTTTATATTAAATTAATTAATTAATTAAATATGTTTAATTAATTAAAATTTAAATTAATTTCCAATTTTTAAATTAAATTTAAGAAATTGAATATTGATATCTAATTAATTATGAATTACTTAAATCAATTTTTGATTAATTTTGAATTAATTGATTATTAAAATGAAAAAATTGGAAAAACCGGATAATATGGGTTTCAACCACAAAACACCTTGAGTAGGAGGTGTTCTTTCTACAAGCATACACAAATCCAACTTGAATTGAGAAGTAGGTGTTGGCCATTTGATGGTTGAGGAATGCTTGCATGCTGAAGTAATATAAAACTCTTAGTTTTAGAGAAGATCAGTGTGTAGCTTCAGCTGAAAATAGTTTCTGCTATTTCATCTTCTTCTTCACAAGAACCCTTAATATCCTTCACCAAATTCCCTCAAATTCGAGTTCCATCACTCAAATTCAAGGTTAAGAATAGTAGAGAAGATCTCTTGGTGGTTCATTGTCGATTTGAAGTCAAGAACAGCTTGGATTTGGGAGAAATCATCAAAGGTATGTTCTTCTTGAAACCCTCTTTTGAATTTATGAAATAACATGCTTTAGAACTCAAATTAAATGTAATTAGAGTGATTATTGAGTCTGTTTGCTTCCGTTGCATACTTGCATATTTCATCAATTGGTATCAGAGCGTGATTTCAGCACTCAATTAATGTTAATTTGAGTTTTGGTGGGTGAATTTCTTATATTGCATGTTTATGGACTGATATAGATGTTATTCAAATTTGGCATTAGATTTCTCTTTGATTTCCAAATTAAAATTGTAATTGGCTCTTCTTTGATGAGCTTATATGTGTGCTCAAGAGTCTGTAATTTATTTGGAATCATTTGAGTTGAAATTAAGTTGTAATTGAAGAAAGAAGTGAAGAAGGTCGAGCAGCAGGAAGAATTTCTTCAGCTTCTGCTCAAATCTTGTTTTTCAGATTTTGAGTGAGGGAGATTTGACCAAATTCGAGCGAGAGTGAGATTTTTCCAAGCGAGATTTTGATTAAAGATTAAGTGGGATTTCCACCATGAGCGAGATTTTGTTCAAGCTTCGAGCGAGATTTCCTTTACAAGTGAGATATCGAGTTCCAGCGAGATTTCAAGCTTCGAGCGAGAGCCTATTCAACCAACGAGATTTTGGTTCAGCAGCGAGATCTTGAACCGGTTTGATGAGTTTGACCCATTGAGCGAGGATGACCGAGGAAGGCTGGTTTGACCGATTTTCTTCAGTTTTGGTCCAATTCAACCATCTTTAGACCGGGTCCACCCATTTTGATGTCTTGAAGGTCCGGTTCAAGCGATTTGGGTCTGTTTTGGGTCGATTTGAGCTATTCTACACCTTTTTTAAGCTGATTCTGGATCGATTTTGTAATAATTTAGTTATTATGCTTGCCTTCGATTCCAAAACTGAACATATCTGTATTATTTAAATAATTATGCATGTGATGTATGTTGTATTTAAATTTAATCATGTTTGTGCATATTGTATGCCATTTAGATTTGAACACCCATCATAGGAAACATGTTACATGCATTATGTATATGTTATAATCTGTTATAATGTATAGAATGCATGTTTAGGGTTTCTGTCATTTAATATAACTGCTATATTAAATTTGAATGCTTTTGATGCATGTTGTGGATGTAAGAGCATGTCTAGTTTTATAAGTTGTTATAGAATTGAGTTAGACATTAAAATCCATAACAAAGATAAGCTACATGCTCACGTAAATTAATCACCTTAATAAGTTAAAATAGGTTGACATCTTGTAAAACTTGGTTACAAACTTAACCGATAGATAATCCTATCTAAGGATGGGGGTACTTAAGTTGACGGTCTACGAAACACCTCCCACCTGGGGATTATAGCCGAATAATTGAGCATTGTTAACTAGTTTTATAAGCATACGTGAGCGTTGTGAGGTAATAAAACGATTTACCACTTAGATATCGTAGGTTTAAAATTAATTTATAAGCGTTATACTTGGATAAACCACATAAACTTAGGGTAGTTTTAAACAACTCTACATTATGGGGGGAACTTGTTGCTAACGGCCTTAGCACATACAAATTATTTTCTAGTTTTGCTGAACAAATCTCAACACCATATTTTTCATTAAACACTTTATTCAAATTAAAGTGAAGAGTATATTTACATTGAATCAGACACTTTACAGAAATTAAATTCTGCTTTAACTCGGAAACTACATAAACATAATTCAAAATGATAGACTTCTTCTGTAAAGTCAACTGAAGTCCTCCCACTGCCACAGCTGAGAGATGTGTCCGGTGCCTACTCGCATCGTCATCTCTCTAGCCTCAAGTTGCATCTAGGATCTAATCCCCTGAAAAGAAGAACAAATATTATTAGTGGCCCCATAGTCAATAATCCAGGAAGAATCATTATTCTCCACTAAACAAGTTTCCAAAACTAGTAAATCATATTTACCCTGTTTTGCTTTGACCTTAGCCTTCTTCTTCTCCTTTATCTAGTGAGAGTAATTCCGCTTCCAGTGCCCATCATGGTTGCAATGGAAACGCTTTCCTTTGTCAACTGACACTGGTCGCCTATCCCGTTGGGCGACAGGCTGTGGGTTAGCAGGTGCCTTTCCCTTCCCCTTACCACCCTTCTTCCTCTTCCACTTGGTAGTGTTCGAAGTAGAAGGTGCAAATTTAGTCTCTCAGGTCGAACCTCGATGGAACTTCTTCGAAGATGAAGCAACATTTGCCTTATCTACCATCTTCTCCTTACTTTTCAGCAAGGATTGGAATGTCTGCAACTCGTTGAGGAGAGTTGTAAGGGTATAGTCAACTTTGTTCAGTATAGCGTTACCAACAAAATGCAGGAAGCTATCTGGCAATGAGTGTAGAATTTGATGGAACTCAAGACATACGCAGCGGAAAAAAGACCTAATTACACTCTAATTGCTTTTAATTTAAAGGAAAAAACATGCAATTTGAAGGGAAAAAAACAGTAATTAACTTACCTTTGAAGCTCCCGAAAACCGCTTTTCCTTGCTGAATCTCGACTTGAAATCTTTCGGATCACCACTAGAGTTGACCTACTATCCTCTGGACTCAGAACCGAGTTGTGGGACCTGGTGGATGAAGAAAACCGAAAGAGAGAAAGAGATGGAAAAAAAAATGGAATTTTGGATTAGGTTTGGGTTTTAAATTTTTCTCCAAAAAAATGTGATTTTTCTAGCCCAAATTTACAAAACAATTTTGGAAAAATGGCAAAACCTTTTTTCATTCAAAATGAAAGCCCATTTTATGAAAAAACCATACAATAATTGCATGAACCAAATCCATAAAAACCCAACATCTATAATCCACTATCTTAGTGGGCTTAATGTCTCCACTATAAGCCAACACCTAGCCCACTATTTTGTTAGTGTAATTATCCAACAAAAGTTTGGATTTTCCCACTAACTTTAGTCAAAGGGCAAAATAGTCATTTGGTCAAAATCAAACTTTGACCAAAAAGTCAACATTTTGACTTTTTTTTATTTTTTCCGTAATGACTAATTTTGACCTCTCGAGCATGAATCCACATTCATTTTCTCAAAATTCAAGTCACATTCGAATATAAGGTCAGTTGATATTTAAATCACATTTAAATATTAAAGCTGTATCTCTAAACTGAAAAACCTTACCACTATATCACATATACTTATCGGTCTCTTTCTCTTCACCTAATTCGAACAATTCGAATCATTCTATCATATTGTTCTAAGTTTGTTCCATATGAGCTAGTAAGGGAACCTAATGGATCTATCGATCATGGGCTCTAACGATCCGAGATTAACTGGCAAAACTCTTTAGATGGAGCTAATCAACATTCGTTAACTAACGAGTCATTCCACTACAGTCCCGTAGTTGCACTCCACTCACTATACATATATTTGTGACCATTTGATATAACCCTGATTAGTAAGCTAATCCTTCACAGGTTGTTCGTAATCTTGGCTGGGTCATAAAAATCGTTTTACCCCCAAGATTACATCTTGTTCCTTAAGTTCCACTGATCCTCTAATGAATAATTGGTTTAAGGTCCAACCTATAAACCGAATCCCTCTCGAGCCAAGGAGAGGGTGGGGCCCTTTGTTCAAGACCTGGATTCAGTACTAAAGGGAACAACCTATCTACTATCCCTATAACAGGTAGGAGTGAATTCCGTTTTGTACCCTATGTTCCCAGCTATCCACCCGATCTTACCCATAAAATGGGAGGCTTATTGGGCCAGCGATATTGAACTGCCCTCACCTATGCAGATCTAAGGATAATTCTGAGTGAACAGGAGTTCATAATTAGCTCAGGATTAAGATTAAGTTACCTAGGTCATCGATTAATGAAATAGTCAGTTTTATATATAAAACGACATTTAGAACGTAAAAAGTGACTATTTCATGGTTCAGTCTTATGTAAACTCTTTACATAGGATGCCCCCACTCACATATCTCTATATGAATGATTCAGGATCACATCATTTGTAGTAACTACAAAGTGGGCCGCATCCATAGTGTCCCCAAAATAAGGCGCCCAACCTTATTCATATACTATAGACCATTTTGGCTATATATTTGAACTTGATCCACATTTATGTCACTACATAAAGTTCAAACTACATTAAATAGCCCCAGGACCTTAGTTTATTGGATTCAAGATTACAATTTCAATAACGACTTTATCAGAAAACAAAACATAATATGTTTATTAATTTACAAACTATGAGTTTTAGAACATAAAATCCAACATTCTGTACAAAGCCATAAGATTTGATCGTAGTATCAAATCTTATATTCCAAGATCTAGAAGCTTGTTTCAACCCATAAATGGATTTTTAAAGCTTACAAACCTTTTGTTCTTGACCCTATGCAATAAACCCTCGGGTTGATCCATATAGATACTCTCCTCAAGATCGTCGTTTAGAAAGGCTGTCTTGACATCCATTTGCCAAATTTCATAGTCATAAAAGATGGCAATGGATAAGAGTATTCTAATCGAGAGAGAAAGTTTCTTCATAGTCCACTCCTTGTCTCTTGGTATAACCCTTTGCCACAAGTCGAGCCTTAAAAGTCTGTACTTTACCGGCTTGGTCTCGTTTTCTCTTGTAGATCCACTTACAGCCAATTGGTTTTACATCATTATGTTGATCTACAAGTTCCCAAATGGAATTGAAGTACATAGACTCCATTTCGAGGTCATGGCTTTGACCCACTGATCACAGTCCACATCTTTTATCCCTGTTTATAGGTCGATAGATCCTCTATGTCGTCATCAGGTATGATAACTTGTGTTTCTGTTAAACCCAAGTAACAGTCAGGCTGATGAACAACCCTCCTACTATGTCGAGGCATTCTCAACTCTTGAAGAGGATGTGACTGACCAGATGTACTAGTTTTATCTACTACTTTAATAGATGAACTAGCTCTATCTATAGCGTTTTTGGAAATTTCATTCAATACTAGTCTACTGCGAGGTTGATGACTTCTTATGTGGTCTTCCTCTAAGAATGTTACATTTGTCGATATAAATACCTTATTCTCTTGAGGATCGTAAAATAGACCACCTTTTGTTTCTTTTGGATAACCTACAAATAGGAATAGTTTTGAACGACGTTCCAATTTTTTAGGATTTTGCACCAATACGTGTGTCGGGTATGCCCAAATCCTAAAGTGATGTAAACTTCCTTTACGCACTTTCCATAGCTCATAAGGTGTTTCTGAAACAATTTTAGAGGGAACATTATTCAAAATATAGACAACAGTCTCTAATGCATGTCCCCAAAAGGAATCAGGTAACTCAGCAAAGCTCATCATTGAGCGAACCATGTCCAACAAGGTTCTGTTTCTTCTTTCAGATACACCGTTTTGCTGAGGAATATTAGGTGCAGGGAGTTGTGACTTGATTCCATGTTCTATTATATAGTCCTGGAATCTTAAGCCTATGTACTCCCCACCTCGATCTGATCGTAGTGTCTTAATTGTTTTACCTAACTGGTTCTCAACCTCAGGCTTATATTCCTTGAACTTTTCAAAAGAATTAGACTTGTGATGCATTAGGTAAATATGACCATACCTTGAATAATCATCAATAAAACTGATGAAATATTCATACCCACCTCGAGCTTTGACATTCATTGGTCCACAGAGGTCCTAATGTACGAGTTCTAAGGGTATTGTGGCTTTGAGACCTTTTCCAGTAAAAGATCTCTTAGTCATTTTTCCTTCAAGACAAGACTCACATAGAGGTAAAGAATTGTCTTCTAACTGATTTAGAAGTCCATTCTAATCTCTCAATCCTATTGAGATTTATGTGACCAAGTCTTAAGTGCCATAGATAGGCATTAGAAGAAGCTTTTTACCTTTTATTCTGAGTTTCGGCTGTTCTAAACATCTTAGTATTTAAGACAATTTTTTTTTTAGTTGGTCTTAACTTATATAAGTTGTTTTCAAGTATAGCAAAACAAATTTGAATACCTTTTCTGAAAATGAACACTTCATTAACTTCAAAAGATATTATATACATTTGTTCCATAATACAAGCAATAGATATTAAATTCCTCTTCATAAGAGGTGCATACAAAACATCTTTAAGTGATATCTCTATCATTGAAAAATAACTTCAAGTCTCCCACTGCTTCGGCCGAGACAACCTCTCCTATTCCAACCTTGAGGGTGATCTCGCCTTCTTCAAACTTTTTCCAGGAACTAGTTTCCTGAAAAGAGAAGCAAATATGATTAGTGGCTCCTGAATCCAATATCCAGGTTGAGGTATCATACTCCACTAAACATGTTTCAGCAACTAGTAAATCATATTTACCTTGTGCTACTTTCGAGGCAGTGGCCTGAGGACATTCCTCAGTTAAGACAAATCTCAAGCCATCTATTACTAGTGTTCAATTCATATTGTTTTTCCATGTTGAGTAATTATTGCCGTTTAGTTTCTCGGAAGCTAAGAGTTGATCTAAAGAGCTAGTCATGCTGAAAAGAAAAACATATCCTTTTTAGTAAAAAACATTAATCTTTTAAATCCATTCAAGTTTAGCACAAAAAAAAAAAAACTAATAATGTACCCTTCATTATTATATTTTGCAACGATATTTCAACAGTTTAGAATAACCTTCACCGAGGGGTGATCGACTATTCCTCCGTTGAACCAAGACTATCTTGACTAGATACTATCACCAAAATAACTCTTATTCCTATAGTAACTCAGTTATCGCTACTTTGGTCAAGAATTTACTAACACTTAGTAATTCCCGTAAGTGTGACCCTCCATTTTCAGACCTCAAAGATCGGAATCATTATGCTCCCGAAGTTGGAAAGACAAGAATGAAAACGAACCTGAGAGACCCTATCAATTTCTAGAGTTCGCGGAGTTCCGAATCCTATAATACAATCCTCCGATTGGTAAGGTTGCTCCAGGGTAAACATGCAGGCGCATTATAGGAATCTCACGGTGTGACCTAATGGAAGAAACCGTAGGATGTGTTGACACACTTCCTTCTCCCACTTACTATGAACAACTTCCCCTATTCACCTTGGTATTGACTCATGCAAACACTCTCTGAATGGAGTCTGCTCCCAGGGCAGCCCAAAGCCAAGCATGAATCTCACGGTGTGAACTTTTAGGGATGCTAGAGCTAAAAGTACATTACTTCTCTCCAACTGAAGTGTTCTAGACGGTTAGGGTATAAAATACTTAGCGATACATTTCGGCTAACTAAACATATCCTAAGTCTAGGTGATTCATCCAAGTATAACTTCTATACTGGATTTTTAACCTACGATGTCTAGGTGATTAACAAATTTTATTACCTCACACCGATCACGCATGCTCATAAAACAAGTTTAACCTAACTCAGATGCCAACTCGATCTCTAGGTAGTAGGTGTTCCGTGAACCGTCAACTTAAAAACCTTCAACCTTAGTCATCTTATCTGACTTTTTGCCAAGATCTTGCCGGGTGAGTTTTCTTGTAATTTCAGCTTTACAATATATCGACCTATTTTCTATGAAAATTGGGATTGCTCGATGGTTAACCCTAAATGAGCATGCATCTTATCTTTGTTATAGATTTTAGAAGTCTAGGTTATTTTATAACAATTATAACCCTAGAGCATTCATCTATAACATGCTTCCTTCAATCAAACATGCTTTAATATAACACTTATATTATTAAAACTAAGCATGCATAGTATATATTTTATAACACTTATAAGATATAACAAATGCATGTCACATGCTTTTCCTATGGTGGGGTTTTAAAACTATACGGCATACTATATGCACACATAATCAAAAGACATTATACATCACATATATAATAGGTAAATTACACTAAAGTGGATCGATTTTGGCATTAAAAACAAACAAATAACTAATTTATTACAAAATTCAGCAACCAGCTTCCCGGAATCGGCTTCAAAAACTTTGAACCATATTAAACCGGCCAAAAAACTCCCGAACCGTCCCAAAAACTCCCGAATTGGCCCAAAAAGTCCAAAACTAAGTTGAATCGGTCAAACCGGCTCAACCAAGTCGAACGAACCGCTCCAGACCATCTGGACCGACTGGTCAACGTTTGCTGGCGCGTCAAAGAAAGTGTGGGCGGATCGGGCGAACGAAAAGCGAGTCGCGGGCGAACGACGCACGCGAGGTAGTTTCGGACGGATCAGACCGGATTGGGTTGCGGGTCGCGAGCGAGCGAAGCGGAGTGGCGGGCACTCGAGTCGGATTCGGTCGGGCAAGCGTGCGAAGCCAGGCGCACGTGCGAGCAATCCAAGCGACGAACCGGGTCGGGTCAGGTCTTGGAGCCTTCTCTTGGGCCTAGTGGCCAAATTCGGGTCTGTGATGCATTTTTCTTCAATTAGCTGCTGTTCTCTCTCCCGGAATCAAGAAATTACAGCCTAATTACACTCTAATTGCTGAATCTCGACCCGAACTCTTTCGAACAACCACTAGAGTTGACCTACTATCCTCTGGACTCAGAATCGGGTTGTGAGACCCGGTGCATGAAGAAAATCGAGAGAGAAAGAGATGGAAAAAAGAAATGGAATTTTGGATTAGGTTTGGGTTTTAAATTTTTCTCTAAAAAAATGTGATTTTTCTAGCCCAAATTTACAAAAATTTTTTGACAAAATGGAAAAACCTTTTTTCATTCAAAATGAAAGCCCATTTTATAGAAAAAAACAATGCAACAATTGCATGAACCAAATCCATAAAAACCCAACACCTATAATCCACTATTTTAGTGGGCTTAATGTCTCCACTATAAGCCAACACTTAGTCCACTATTTTGTTTGTGGAATTATCCAACAAAAGTTTGGATTTTCCCACTAACTTTAGCCAAAGGGCAAAATAGTTATTTGGTCAAAATTAAACTTTGACCAAAAAGTCAACATTTTGACTTTTTATGATTTTTTCCGTGTTGACTAATTTTGGCCTCCCGAGCATGAATCCACATTCATTTTCTCAAAATTCAAATCACATTCGAATATAAGGTCGGTCAAAGTTTGACTTTTCAAAGTCAAAAGTCAACTCTTTGACTTTTTACATCTTTGACCATTTCCATTATTTCCGAGCTTCCGAATATGAACGTATTCATATTCTTGATAGTTGTATCTCTAAACTGAAAAACCTTACCACTATATCACATATACTTATCGGACTCTCTCTATTCACCTAATTCGAATAATTCGAATTATTCTATCATACTGTTCTAAGTTTGTTCCATATGAGCTAGTAGGGGAACCTAATAGACCTATAGATCATGGGCTCCAACGATCCGAGATTAGCTGGCTAAACTCTTTAGACGAAGCTAATCAACATTCGTTAACTAACGGGTCATTCAACTATAGTCCTGTAGTTGCACTCCCCTCACTATAGATATATTTGTGTCTATTTGATATAACCATGATTCTAATCCTTCACAGGTTGTTCCTAATCTCGGTTGGGTCATAAAAACCGTTTTACTACATCTTGTACCTTAAGTTCCACTGATCCTCTAATGAACAATTGGTTTAAGGTCCAACCTATAAACCGAATCCCGCTCGGGCCAAGGAGAGGGTGGGGCCCCTTGTTAAAGACCTGGATTCAGTACTAAAGGCAACAATCTATCTACTATCCCTATAATGGGTAGGAGTGAATTTCGTCTTGTACCCTATGTTCCCAGCTATCCACCCGATCTTACCCCTGAAATGGGAAGCTTTTTTGGCCAGCGATATTGAATTGCCCTCACCTATGCAGATCTAAGGATAATTTCGAGTGGATAGGAGTTCATAGTTAGCTCAGGATTAAGATTAAGTTACCTAGGTCATCAATTAACGAAATAGTCAGTTTTATACATAAAACGGCATTTAGAACGTAAAAAGTAACTATTTCATGGTTCAGTCTTATGTAAACTCTTTACATAGGATGCCCCCACTCACATATCTCTATATGAACGATTCAGGATCACATCGTTTGTAGTAACTACAAAGTGGGCCGCATCCATAGTGTCCCCAGAATAAGGCGCCCAACCTTATTCATATACTATAGACCATTTTGGCTATATATTTGAACTTGATCCATATTTATGTCACTACATAAAGTTCAAACTACATTAAATAGCCCTAGGACCTTAGTTTATTGGATTCAAGATTAAAATTTCAATAACAACTTTATCAGAAAACAAAACATAATATGTTTATTAATTTACAAACTACGAGTTTTAGGACATAAAATCCAACAGAATTATGCTAACCTGGCTGCTTTCATCGATGCGTGACCCATTCATCTCTGCCAGATTGAAGTGGACCATCATGTTCAGAACATGTTCATGAATAGATGTGCCTTCATCCATTTTAGAGTTGAAGATGCATTTGAAAGCTTCGTGCTTAAGCTGTCCAGACGATTGTCCGAACATTCTCCGCAGGGACTCCATGATTTCACGTGCCGAGACCATAAGCTCATGCTTATTGGCCAAAACATCATTCAGACTGGCCAAGATGTAAGCTCGGGCCTTCTCGTTTGCCCGTGTCCAACGTTCATAAGCCTCTCAAACATTTTGAGTGGCATTCTGAGACGGAACAATACACTTCTTCATAAGGACGAAACTTAAATCATCGATGATCAAAATTGTAGTTATCATGTGTTTCCAACTAACGTAATTCTCGGCAGTCAACTTATCGGCGATTAATAGAGCTAATGTGGAAGTAGCCATTCTAACGTTGCTGAAAAACGAACAAACTTAATGAGTCTATGTATTACCACTTTTAATACAAATTTTAGTTTTAGCAATGATGCCCTAGCGAGGTAGGACAAAAGTCACGGGTGGGGTGATCAGATGCCCTTTCAGTGGGATGAGACATTCTCAACCATTAAGCAGAAACAACTCTTGTAGCTGACACTAACAGTCACCATTTTTCGGTCCAAAACTATTAATCTTTAACTATTATGTGTAAGTGTAACCCCTCATTTTCGGCCTTAGAGTCCCACCCTAATGTGCCCACTGTAGAGAAAAAGCATATTAGGACAAGAGACTAAAGCAACCTTATCCTATACAGAAGATCAAATAAAAATTCGTGCAAAACTACCATCCTATAGGGGGACACTCCCAGGATGCCTCGAGGCGATGTACAGAAACGTTATCCAGCCTAATGAGAGAGAGGGATATGTTGTCACACGTCCCGCTCCCACTTACTATGAACATTCTCTCCATTCACCTTGGTATTGACCTACCCAAACACCATCCTTTAGGGGGACACTCCCAGGGTGCCTCGAGGCTGAGGATAGATCTCACGGTGTGAATATAAAGGGAGAAACGTGAAAAGGTTTAAGTGAAGTATTATATACCCCAAGTACCTCCCACTGAATGTTCTACCTAGGGGTTCATTAACTTAGACCATCCGTCTACTGATTTTATCTAAGTTAGTTTAATTTGCTAAAAAAACAACTCTTGTCTTTGAAATTAAACAAGTTCAGGTTAAGTCCCATTAAACTCTTTAATGGACTATCCTAAAATTTGCATGCATGCATCAAATCTATCTAATTCACCTTTCCAGGTAGGTTCCCAGGTAGGGATGTTCCATTTCCATCAACTTAAGTACCTTAACCTAGACAGAACCCCCCTTAGACAAAAGGTCCCTTATAGATAGATTTGCTACATATTTATTCTTTTATTAGTGAATTTAATCATATTAAACTGATCAAAAGATTAAACCTTAGGTTGCTAATCTCATTAGAACCGTGATCCTAAGTCTATCTCCACCAAGTTTTAAAACTCTTTTAAAACCATGATTCAAGCCTAAGTTTGCATGCATGTCTTTTTTTTTTTTTTATCTATTTTATTTCTAATTTCCCTTATTATACTTATAAAATAAACACCAAAACCATTCCACATTGCTATGCATAATTAGGTATTTATAACTCTTATAAATTTAACCTATGTGTCGTGCTTCATCCAATGTCCATTCATTACTATATATAACTCTTATATACTTGGTAATGAACTAATCATATATGCTTCCATACACCCTTATACTATAACACTTAAAATATAAAGATGATGCATGAATATGCTTAATGCACACATAAATATAACTCTTATATATATGATGCATGAGCATGCTCTTAAAGTAATTTAAATCATGCAAACTGCTATATCATAACGTTTACAATATAGAGATGATGCATGACCAATGCATAACCCAAGGTGGGATTTCAACTATATGGCATACCATATGACATATAATAAAGCATACATCTCATGTACATTCATTACAATTAATGGACCAGGGTGGTTAGCCTAAAAAATCGGAAATTACATTCTATCTATTACATAAATCCATCGAGCAAATCGGTTCACAAGAAAACTGAGTCTTGAACCGCCCGTGCGAAGTCTTCCCTGATCGTTTAGTGAATCGGGCGAGTAACCACAATCACTTAGCTATGATCGAGTACCATTTATAATGCGATGAAGCATGAGCCCACTCAATCATTTAGCGTACCAATTAAAACAACGCAAGTTTAAACGATCGTATAGATGACTACGTTGTTGTGAAACACGATCATTTAGACGATCATAGAACTTGTTGAGCTACAAAATCATTCAGTGCGCGCGCATTAACCTTGCTACCAAGTATCCCATACTCAACGATCGCTCACCCCATCGTTTACACGATCTGACCAACACTTGATCTTCTTCTTCCTCGAAGCACAGTGCAACTCCTTGCCTTGAAGCTTCATCACGAGCGACTCACACTAACTCAAACACTTTGAATTACAAACTCGATAGCAAGTTAATATGCCCAAAAACATAGAGACCCTTACAATTAACTTTGAATGTAAAAGAATTTAACAATCAAGAGGCAATCATCCCAGAAAACTCCATTAATCCACATCCATAAACATATTTAACACTTAAATAGAATGTAGACATGCTTTCACCCACCAATAATGTAAATGCTTTTCTATACAACAATGGATTTGGAATATAAAAACCTTGCTTTAACACGATTTGAAGGAAATCTTATCAAAGAGAACCCATGAGCGGAAGCACGATCGATCCAAATTCATTGTGATAGAATTACAAGCATTCACAAACATACAAACTAGTTATGCATCTTCTAACAAATTACGACATGCTTTCATAAATAAATACAAAGGGAACGAGAAACTTACCTTTGAAGAACTTTTCTTCTAACTTTCTTTCGCTTTCGTGGAGTCTAGAACAACAACCTCTCGTTGTCTCTATGAGATCGTCTATCCAGTAGTCATGAACAAATAACCTCTCGGACACCACCACTTAGTAACCTTGGTATTCTCGGAGTGAGAATCCAGGAAGTGTGGGCTCTGTTGGATTTGGTAGAGGTTTAGAGGAAACAATGATTGAACTCAATGACCAAGCAAGTGGGAGAGTATAGTGTCTATTGTATAGACTTTGTGCTTGATCATTTAGTAAAATTTCAGTAGGTACATGATCATTTAGGAAATCAGGTGTGATCGTTTACACGATCGTTTAGTGAAGATCGCTTGCCACAAGATTGCTTAGTAAAAAACTACACTATCATTTAGAAAATGGAGCGTGCACATGATTGTTTAGACAAACACTTGAAGCTGTCATGTATTCTCTCATGAGCTAAACGATTAGCAGTGTATTAATGAAGCAATTCTTAACAAAATGAAAATGTTTTTCATTTTATCCTTCAGTTATGAAACTGAATAAAACCTCCCACTAGTGAAGTGAAGTCTCTGTCATGAACGACGTTATATAACGAGACTATAAACTTCGTGGTACGGTCTTATACAAACTCCTTTGTATAGGACACCTACTCACATTCTCCACATGAATGATCAAGATTAGTCCATCTGTAGCACGTCACAAAACTTGTAACTATCTACAAAGCGGGCCGCATCCGTAGTATCAAACGGATAAGGTTTCCCTCCCATATCCATATACTACAAACTATTTTGGTTATCACTTAAGGCCTGATCCACTTGTATGTCTCCACATACATGCTTAAGTTACAACGACAACCAGGGATCTTAGTTTATTGGTTTGTGGTAAATGCAAATAAAATATCTCGTGTTTCATAGACAATAGTGAATAAAATATCTCATATTATTACATCACAAGCGTTTGTTCATAAAGGTGTTTACAAACTACAGGACCCTATTAGAGTTTAGGGCATCAACCCCAATAGGCAGTGCCCCAGTTTTCAAGACTAAGCATCAACACTTAAGAGAACAACCTATCTGCTAATCCTAAGTCGGGTAGGAGTGAATTTCATATTGCATAACTATGTCCCTAGATATCTATCCGGTCTTATCCCCAAAATGAGAGGCTTATTAAGTGGTGCTGAGGTAGCTCAGAATTAAGATCGAGTTACCTTAGGTCATATAGGTTGAAATAGTCAGTTTTAACAATAAACGGTTGTTATAAAGAAAAGTGACTATTTCGAGGTCTAGTCTTATGCAAACTCATTGCATAGGATGCTTCTACTCACATGTCTCTACATGAATGATTAGTGGATCACATAATTTGTATTAGTTATACAAAATAGGCTGTATCCAATAGTGTTACCAGGATGAGATACCCAATTTCATCCATATACTTATAGACCATTTAAGCTATATACTATAACTTGATGTTGTTTATGTCACCACATAAAGTTAAGGTATTCATATAATAGCCAAGGATATGTTTATTGAATTTTCTGAATGGAATGCAAAATCAATAACTTTATTGAATAAAATACTCAATAACAATTTATAAAATGTTTAACATGAATTACGAACTACAAGTTTTAGGACATCTCCAACATTATGTGCATAAACTGCTTGATAAGTATAATATTTCTGGTTGTAAGGAAGTTTTAACACCCTTAGCAACTCATTTTAGGCTTTCTTCATCTCAGTGTCATATTACTGAACAAGAAAGGTTAGAGATATTCCCTATTGTAATGCTGTTGAAACTATTATATATTTGATGATTTGTACTAGGCCTGACTTGGGATATACTATGAGTATGAACGGTAGATTTATGTCAAATCTTGGGAAGAAGCATTGGAATGCAGTTAAATGGGTGCTTCGATATTTGAAAGGTAGTGCCAGTGTATCACTGTATTTTAGTAGGGATTGTGATAAATCAAAATTGTTGGAAGGCTTCACAGATGCAGATTATGCTGCAGACCTTGACAAAAGAAGGTCTCTATCAGGTCATAATTTTCGTTTGTTTGGTAATGTGGTCAGTTGGAAGGTTGCTCTACATTCAGTTGTTGCTTTGTCTATTACTGAGTCAGAGTATATTTTAGTGGGTGAAGCTATTAAAGATGCAGTGTATTTGAAAAGAATAGTTGGTGAGTTGTTGTCGCAGGAGTTTATCCCTATAGTCCGTTGTGATAGCCAAAGTGCTATTCATCTTGCAAAAAATCCATCTCATCACGAACAGTCTAAGTATATTGATGTCAAATTTCATTTTATCAGAGAAGTTGTTGCTCAAAAAGATGTTGAACTGGTCAAGGTTCATACAGTCGAGAAATTCTCAGATATGTTAACTAAGGTTCTTCCAGCTCATAGGTTTAAATACTTGTTAGATGGGCTGAATATTAAATCTGGATGATAGGGAGATTGGAGAATCAACTTGGCACTTAAATATTCTTGTTATGAGGGAGATTTGTAGAAAATAACAAGTTATTTAAGTGGGCTTTACTAGGATTTTGGTGGAACTAAAGGCCCAATAACAAACTTGTAATTATGAGCCAATGGCATTTTTGTAATTAATCTTGTCTTCCTCCTCTTTAGGGTTCAACTGTGAACCATCCAAAAATAAAAAGAGATAGAGTTGCCGTTTTTTGCCAAAAACACACCACTAGAGAGGGAAAATTTTCTGGCACAAAAAGGAAGATGTAAGCTCGAAACCGGGGAGAGTTCTCAGCTGTGTAGGTGCTCGTTCAACGCGTGCAGTCCGTTTATCAGAATGCTTCAGCAACATGGGTTTCCAACATGAGGTGGTTCTAGTTTTCAGTCATTTTTTTATGGTTTTGTGTAGGTGTCTTAGGAGTGTGGGTCCCGATTCGGTAAGAGGTGAATGAACTCTTAACAAAGAGAACCAGTGAGTGGAAGCAAGATCGTTCCAAACCCACTGTGAAAGAACATACACATTTACAATCAAACAACACCAGTTATACATAAACTTTAAATTATAGTATGCTTCATAAAAATAACACTAAAGATCGAGTGAACATACCCTTGAAGAACTTTTCTTCTTGTATCCCTCGATCAAACAACATAAATGTTGAAGAGCACGAATGCTCAACAGCACTAATGCACACCTCAGCAATGTCCTCGAATAGCAACGAGTAACACTCAACCCTTGACCCTCGAACAGCAAGAAGACACCACCACGAGGCTACCTTGGTATTCTTGGAGTGAGAATCCAGGAGTTGTAGACTCTATATGGAGTTGTGGTCTTATATAAACTCCTTTGTATAGGACACCCACAACCACGAGCTCTATGTGGGCTCTAGAAAGAGGAATTAAATGATCATGTAGATGATCGAGTAAGTGGGAGAAAATGGAACTCTATCTTGGGTACTCGATCGTTTAGAAATAAGCGACTATGGTATAGAACAACTTGATACACGATCGTTTACTCTATCAAGCTATTGTATAGCTTTTTGGTTAATGCGCATTCTATTATCGTTCGATTCTGAAAAAATGAAACCGATTTTCATTTGTCCATCAGTTACCATAACTGATCACAATTTTCCACTAAGATGGTCATTAGGAGAAAAAACCGAAACCAATTATCCCATAATTGATTTAATTATAAATAAATAATATTATTCATAACCTATAGTTTTAATATCACATCTCAAGTAATATATAAACCATAGTTCTTTTCTCCTTTATGGCATTTAATATTAATTCCTCCAACTAATGTATCTAATAAATCAAATCAATTATATCACATATAATTGAAGCAATTTAATTATATCATATATAATCAAATTCCCTCTTGTTAATTTGAACACTTGAAACTAACCCAAAAATAGATTCTTAATATGAATCCATTGAGCTACCAAGGGGACCTTATGGACCTGTAGCTTGAAGCTCCAATGGTACGTGAATAACTAACTAACCTCTTTAATCACGATATCCACCATCCGTTAACTATCGAGCACTCCACTAAAGACCGACAACTGCACTCTTTGCACTACAGATATATTTCTGTGTCCATTGGATATAACCAATCAACAGTACGAAGACCTTTCAATAACCACTCGTAAGTACAATTGGGCCAATTTACCATTTTGCTCCTGTAATTACATCTAACTCCTTAAGTACCACCGATTCCTCTAATGAATAATACATCATAGTCGTACTATGAGTAAACCCTTCTCAAGCCATGAGACAGCATGGCGCCACATTGTTCAAGCCCTGGAATAAACCCTTATGGGAGCAATTTATTTACTTACCCCTGCTTCAGGGAAGAAGTGAATTCCATCTTGTGTAGTTGAGTTCTCAGCTCTCTAATCAGAAAAATCCCCAAAGTGGTAGGTTTGAGTTGGTGATTTGGCTACTCGCACCCATGCAAATCAAAGGATCGCCCTCATAGGCAGGACTTCATAACTCACTTAGGATTAAGGTCATGTTACATGTGGTCATCCTAGTGAAATGAAAGTCTCTGTCATGAATGACGTTATATGACGAGACTAAACATTTCGTGGTTCGATCTTATACAAACTCCTTTGTATAAAGCATCCCCGCTCAAATGTCTAATACATGAATGGTCAGGATCAGATCATTTGTAGTACTTTACAAATGTTGTAACATCTAGAAAGCAGGCCATACTCGTAGCGTCACCAAGTTAAGGTTTCCTTCCTTTATCCATATACTACAGACCATTTAGGTTATCACTTAAAGCACGATCCACTTGTATATCTCTATATATATACTTAAGTTACAACGACGACCAGGGATCTTAGTTTATTGGTTTGTGGTTAATGCAACTAAAATAACTTATATTTCATAGACTGTAGTGAATAAAATATCTCATATTATTACATCACAAAGAGTTTGTTCATACAGGTGTTTACAAACTACAGGACCTTATGAGATTTAGGGTATCAACCCTAACAAGAGGTGTTTTTCGGTGAGTAGATTTCTGGTTTGAAGGTTTTTGGACAGATTGGTTCCGGTTTCAGGGACTACTTCATTCGAATTGCGAGTCTTGGTTTCAGAGGCTTAGTTCAACACTTGATTATCTTGGTATCAGTGGGTGTTCGGCAGTACGATTAGTGACCAAAATTAAAGATTGATGATTATTTGTTGATTTTCTATAATTTGTAATTCCTCATTGCTTTTAAAAAAATTATCTTAAGCTGGTTCTCAAAGTGGATGTAGACTAAATTGGTCGAACCATTATATATCATTGTGTTCATTCTGATTTATCGCTTTCGATTTATTCTGTTGGTTGATTGTGCATTCAGCTTGGGCATTCATAAGTTCGGTTAAACTTTCACAAGTGGTATCAGAGCCTACCCCTGACTTAACCGTGCTCGACAGAATCCTCGGTGCTGAACAAAGATGTATAGTGGAGCCCTGAAAGTAGTCATGGTGTGATCCGTGGTTGAACTCTATTGGATAGGTGGTAGAAGTTAGCCTAGATTGACGATGGATGGATGACTATTTAAGGGGAGGCTCGACGGTCTTTTGTTCGAGGGGAGGGTTGTTAGGAATGCGACCAAAGCCTCACATTGGTTAGATAAGGAGACGAATATGGGTATATAAGTGAGGGTGATTATCTCCATTGGTATGAGGCTTTTTAGGGTGGTACCAAAAGCAAAGCTATGAGAGTTATGCCCAAAGTGGACAATATCATACCATTGTGGAGATAGTTGGAGGGTCGTTGTCCCTATCAGACGGCTACTAATCTGAATGGTAGATGGATCAATATTCGTTACGAAAGACTACCAGTTTCTTGTTTCAAATGTGGTTGCATTGGTCATACGATTAAAGATCAGGCAAATAATAACTAGAAATTCACAAATATAAATCAGAAAAATAGTTATTACAGTGTTATGGAGAAACCAAATCAGAACATTGAAAGTGAAAAAGTTATAAGATGATTCGTCACTCAAAACACATATGTTAAATAGAAAGCTCAAACCTAGTTCGGTGAAATCCACCTTATCCATAATTCAACGATTACTACAATGACTCATAAGTCACTCAGGCTCCCCTTAGATGTGAGTCTCCTCCTTGATTGCACTTAGGCTCCCGTAAGTGTGATAATATTAGTGCTGAACACTTCTACTTCTAACAGTCTGTGGGACTCCTCTTCGCTTGATTATCTTTCTTGTAATTCAGTGAATGGTTCACTTACGAATTTTAGGTCCTCTCTAAGATGGAGAATCCTTCTAGAGAATGAAGTCTTATACTGCCCCTAAGACTGAGAATAACGTCTCTTCAGTGATGCCTTAAGCTCCCCCTAAGACAGAAGTTGTCTTCAAGTTCTTCAACTATTCAAGCAATGAATTTGCACAATGCAATATAGTGAGCAAAGATAAAAAAAAAAACACCATGTTGCACAATTTCGCCACCAAGAATAAAGACTCTCTCACTATGAACAAATGCGACAACCCTAAATAAAAATCATGGCCAATTAAGGAAAGAATTTTCGGAAAATATTTTCCCTTCAGTCAAAATAAGTTACACCATAAATAAGAAAAATATCAGGAAATATACATCTTCTGAGATTTTTCAAAGTAGGAAAGAAAAATATTTCACATATAATTTCCAAATTAGGAAAAAAAATGTTCTGCAGGAAATAGTATTGTCTGAAACAAATGTTAAGGCTTCATTTGTGACAACACCAAGAACCACCACAAGCTGCCTTAGAAAATACATATAGCTAACCAACAAATCTCCAACAAGCTCCCCATTTGGCTGAGATTTTTTAAGGCAGAATAATCATGCAACAACCAATCAACAAAAAAGAGTTGTCAGAAATAAAGTATAAATAACAACAGTAACAACTAAAAGTGCAAAAATCTTTACAATAGAAAGCAAACAAATAAAGCCATTCAACCAGCAAAACACAACCCAATCATAACCAATCAACCAAACTACCAAAATCACACATGGCCATCAAAACCAAAAAAAAAAAAAAAAACTAAGCTCCCCTTTAGGTCTCCATCTCCAGTTCCGTCCATTGTCTCCCCTTTTCTGGCTTAAAAAAAATCAATCTCACCTTTGAGAGGAGGAACCCCCACCAATCCTAGATAAAACTACCCGTATCACCGACAACCTTTTATCAATCTCAGTTTTACGTTCCTGAAGTTTCTACATAATGCTATCAATGTCATAAGACTCATTTGGTAGCAGGTGAAGAATACAGTTGCCAAATGAAGATTCAAGATGTGGAGCCATGGTTGTGGTGTCAATGTCAGGTACATGATGACTTTGCAAGAGCTTAGAATGAATAGAGAAAAGACTAAGAGGAGAACCAATGGGTTCAGTAGGTGTAATCAAGTCAGATTTCTAAGATATAAAATGCCACAGATCAATCGAGGGTAGAAAATGGGTAATCAATGGGCTTTTGGCTCTATATGGTGCTTTATCTGTTTCATAACAAAGACCTCGTAGTTGAATTGAGCCTAAGTCCCTCAAAGTAGCAAGAGATAGAGAGGTCTGATTTATGAGATGAGTGACACTAATTTGAGATTCCAATCCTATGGAGAAGAGCATACTTCACGCTTAACACGTTAGTAGGCAACTGTCCCTTTCTAGGCCACGAAGAACGGGCACTACCAGTTAACTAAAAAACTAAGTCACTTAAGGATGGAAGTTGTTCGATCACATTTTTAGAAACATTTCTATGTAAGAACTGGTTGATTAAGGTAGAAGATATGGCAAATAGATAATGTCTAATATGAACTTTCTGAAAATCTAGGCTGGCAGGATAAACAAATTCTAAGGTCAAATTAACAATAAACTCTCGAACAAGTTTGGGATAATAAGGCCCCAAATTCAAAACCGTTCTTTCTAAACCAATATTAAGAAGCAATTCCATTAGATCAAGACATTCCTGAGCACGCTCCGATAGCTCCCTTTCATTAACAATGTTTCTCTTAATATTGTTGATCTTGTAGTTTTTAATTTGTAAATACAAATTATTTATTTAATAAAATAAGAAGTATTTTATTTGACATTTAGATTAAATTAACTCAATCCAATAAACTCAGATTCATGATTGTTTAACTTAACTTGAACAATATGTGGTAGATATACAAGTGGATCATATTCAAGTAATAACCTAAAAGGTTTGTAGTACATGGATAAGGTTGGGTGCCTTATCCTGATGACATAACAGATATGACCCACTTTATAACTGTTACATGAGTTGTAAGTGTTACAGACGATATGATCCACATTGTTCATGTGAAGACATGTGAGTGGAGGTGTCCTATATAAAGAGTTTATATAAGATCAGACCGCAAAATGATTGGTTTCTTTTTATAATACTATTACTTGAAGAAACTAATATTTAACTGGGATGACCATAGGTGACTTAACCTTAATCCTGAAAAAGTTGTGAACTCCTGTATATGAGAACAATCATTTAATTTGAATGGATAAGAGTGGCCAGTTTTACCATGTCCACAATTTTGGGGATTTGTTTAAGTAGGGAGCTGGTAACACATGAAATTCACTTCTTCCCTTCATTAGGGAAAGTAGATGAATTGTTCCTTTAATAGGCGATTTCGAGTCCTAGACAATGAAGCCTCACTCTCTCACTGGCTCGAGAGGAGTTAATTTATAGTTAGACTATAAACTGTTTGTTCATTAGGGGAATAAGTGGTACTTAGGGAGTTATATGTAACTATAGGGGTAAAAAGATAATTTGACCCAGCTTTAGTTATGAGCAATTTTGAAGGATCAACTTACTGTTGATTGGTTAAATCCATGAATACAGAAATATATCTACAGTGCGAAAAGTGCAGATGTCAGTCTCTAATGGAGTGATCAACAGTTAAATGAATGTTGATTAATCTTGTTAAAGAGTTTAATTGATTAATCTCGTATCATTGGACTTTCTAATTTAAAGGTCCATAAAGTCCTCCTTTTTAGCTCGCTAAGGAAAAAACAGGAAATAATTGTTGTTGGAATAATTTGAATTGTTCAAATTATTTAAGAGAACTTAAGTTATTAATTATATTAATATGATTAATATAAAGTATAATATATATTGATATATTATAATATATAGTCAATTATAAATATGATTTATAATTAAAACTATATAATATACAAGAGATAAATATATGAATGAGATTCAAATATTATTTATATAAATAAGATTTATACAAAAACTATAGGTTAAAATTTAATATGAATATGATTCATATTAAAACTATAGTTTATAAGAGAGAGTTGCATTTTAATATGATTATAATGCATATATTATGGTTTATTAAATAGTTAGTTAACCATATTATATGAATATTATCTTATTAATATTAATTATAATATAATATTCTACAAAACGTGATAAAGAGTTATTGTAACTCCCTCTCCCTCACTATTCTTCTTTGCTTGTGTTTTTTTTTTTGGAAAGATACAAAAGACAAATTTTTTACACAAAAAAAAAAACTTTCTCTAAAAATTATCCTGGAAAATTCTCTCTGCAACTTTACACATTCCCTTCTCTGCAAAAAAAATTGTTGAATCTCACACTTCCATTACTTGTACTCGAGAATAACAAGGTGCTCGAGTGGTAGTGTCCCTACTGGAGGTTTTTCACTGTTCATAGAGAGACGAGTAGAGTTTCAGTGTACGTGACACTTCAAGAGAATTTGCATGCAGAGCTTTTCCATCAAGGATAAGTTCTCTTTTCCTCAATTTCTTTGTAGAAAGCATGCTTAGGTTCCTTATATTATCTAGCACATTTGCTTCTCCATTTTCCAATATGAATTTCAATTGCATAATGATCATTCACTTCTATGAGGAATTCGATTCCTTAACCATAAATTAGCACTCTCTTCCGCATGGAATGAAACCTCATCCAAAGGTACAAGAGAAACATTAGAGCTGACAGTTTGTTTTGTTTGGCTTTCACTGAAGCACGAGTGCACAAACATGTCCAATGTCCTTATTATCAGAATTGCTTCGTATGCCCTAGTTGGAATCCTTCTCTGAAGTAGACTTTTCAATAACATTTTCTGATGACTCAAGAGAAACATCAACATTAGCTTCAACATCCCCATTTCTCTTTGAATGAAGCTCAACTAGGGAAATGTGATCATCAATATCTTCATAAGAAACATTTTCAGAGCTAAGGGCATTTTCAGATTTCTGTTCACTAGTTTTAGTTTCAAAATTAGAAAAGATCTCAACATTCAGATTCTCATCATTTCCTACAGCCTTCGTGTCACCAACAAGATTCTCATTCACATTTTCTTGTTCTATCATGACTGTTGTTTCAGGAAGAGTATTAATATCCTCTTCACCAGATTGTTGTTTGGGTTTATGCTCTAAAGACTCGTAATTTTATGTTAGTTAAATCAATGGTTGATTGATTTTATATTACTTGTGCAATAATCCATTAACCTAAGATCCAAGGTTATCTGATGTAACTTAAATATGTATGTGGAGACATATAGGTGGATCGTGTTTAAGTGATAACCTAAATGGTCCGTAGGATATGGATAAGTTGGGTAACTTATCCTGGTAACACTACTGATACAATCTGCTTTGTAATTATTATAATTGTTGTAAAGTTCTACAAATGATCTAATCCTGATTATTCTTGTGGAGACATGTGAACAGGGGTATCTTATATAAAAGAGTTTATATAAAGATCGGACCAGAAATGCTAAGTCTCTCTTTATAATATCGTTTCTGGAAGATACTTGCATTTCACCAGAATGACCATAGGTGACTTGACCTTAATCTTGAGTGAGTTGTGAACTCCTACCTATGAAGGCGATCTTTTGATTTGTATGGGTGAAAGTGGCTAGATTACTTAACTTCAATAAGTCTATCATTTTGGGGATTCGTTTGATTAGGGAGCTAGGAACACAGCTACATAAGAAGGAATTCACTCATTCCCTATAGTTAGGGTAAGCAGATAAATTTCTTCCTTAAGGGTTTACTCCAGGGCTTGAACAATGAGGTGTCTCACCTTCTCTTAACCCGAGAGAGGTTTAGTCATAGTTGGATTATGACTAATTGTTTGTATAGGGAGTAGTGATACTTAAAAGTTAAATGTAATTATAGGGATAAAATGGTAATTTGACCTAACTGTACTTACGAGCAATTTGGGAAAGATCAATGCACTGTTGATTGTTATATCCAATGGACAAAGAAATATATCTATAGTGCAAAGAGTTCAGTTGTCGGTCTTTAGTGGAGCGACTGACAGTTAATGAATGTTGATTAATTTGATTAAAAAAGTTTAATCAATTAATCTTATATCATTAGAGCTTCAATTTATAGATCCATAAGGTCCCCTTGTTAGCTCAATGAGAACTAATGGGAATTAATTAATTTTGGTGTGATTTGAATTGTTCAAATTAATTAAAGAAAATTAGTTGTATAAGATACAGTAAAATAATGTTGATACATTATATAATATAATGTATATTGATATGATTCATATAGGAATTATATGTTAAAATTAATATGAATATGATTCATATTAAATTTATATATTGATTGAGAGGTATTATAATTTGAATATGATTCAATTATTATTTATATGAATGTGGTTCATATAAAAACTTGATAGCTCTCAAAAAGAGCTATTATTCCTAGCCTAATTCGGGCTCGTTATTGGATTTTATGTGTTTATTTTTCTATTTTATAGGTACTGAGAACTCAAGAGATAGAATGGGCTATTTGGTGAAGAACGGGGTTAATTTGAAGCAATTTGGAGTTGATTTGAGCATCTGGGTTTCAAAGAAATTGAAACTACCAAAATGCCATCGAGTTCCACTGAGTATAATCAACCATCGAGTAATCGAGTAAAATGGTATTGAGTATAATTGAGTATAATCAACCATCGAGTAATCGAGTAAAATGCCATCGGGTATAATCGAGTACCATCAAGTAAGGTTGTCATCGAGTTAATGGTTGTCGATTATCGAGTAATCGAGCGTCAAGTATCGAGTAAGGGATCATTGTGCATTGAGTATCGAGTTTTTGACAGAATGCTCAGTGTTGCAACGTTCTCACTTACGTTTGTGGCCTTTTCTGTCGAGCATTGCAACGTTGTTTCTAGCGTTGCAACGCTGCAATGATTTCTATAAATACATCCCTTCATCTTTATGTCAAAATATGCTGAATCTTGGAGGCCGAAGTAAAACTTCATTCTTCTTTCTTTCCCTTAAGAATTTAGTATCTTTAGGTTAGTTTTTTTTTTTTGGGTTGTAATCGATGGATTAGATATGTATCCCGAATTTGTCTATGAATTAAGAGGTAACTCCTATCTAATTTCTTTTGAGCAAGAGTCCTATGTTTATTTTCTTGAAGGTTTTCTAATTAATTTAATTGAATTATTGTGAACTCTTTGGGTGAATTTATTTTAATATTAATAGGGTTTCTTTGAATTGATCTATCAAATTAATTTATTGAAGCTCTTGTATGCAAAATCTTCAAAGCCTATGCAATATTGATTGATTAAGTTGTGCATATTAGGATCGCATGTGTCTCTAGACTTTTTCTGACCAAATGCATGTATGCCCTAATATAATCTTTTCCAAATAAATCATGTTATAACAATGGCTTTCCGGCTTGTAGTATGTCTCAACAATTGAACCCTTTCGTAATGTAATTCAATTTTAACTTGTATGTCGCAAAGAAGGAAGAGTTGTAAATTGAATTAGGGCTAATTTGGTTTAATGTCGAATTTGGCTAATTGGGCTATTAGATTTTCTAATAGGTTGAGGGGTTGACAGATTCAGTGTAATTAGTTGATGTCTAATGAAAGAAATCGCATAGGAAATTCTCTCTTGCTTTAGAAATTAGATAGACTCCTATTCTAGATTACATTTACCTTTTTATTTAAATTTCACACATTTATCTCTTCCACACCAAAACCCCTCATTTATCACTCTGGTTAGAAAATTAACTTAACAAAACAAATTACGCTTCATTGGAGATTGACTCGGACTTACAACTGTTGCTACGTCTTTGTAGTGATAAGAGTGGTTCGATATTATAAATTTTCTTTTGATCAAGTCTGATGCTTATTAACGATGTAAGTTTCGAGCCTGTCAAAACTATAGGTTAAAATTAATATGAATTTTATCCATATTAATATCTTAGGTTATTTGAGTGAATATAAGCTATAGTTTATGTCATATGTGATATATTATTAACTATAGGTTATATGTTGTATGTGATATAGCATATAGTTGTACTATATATTAAGGGGTTAATATATATATATTATTAACACAAAATTTTTAATTTGAATTTATTAAAAATAAAGGGGAGGGAGTTATAACTCCCCTACCCCTTAATCTCTCCATCTCTCACGCAAAAATTAAAAGAGAGAAAGTTATCTCTCTGTCTCACTTTAGTTCTCTTTCTCCTAGTGAATTTTACAAAGAAGAAAAAACTCTCAATTCTCTTCTCCTTCCCTCACACCAAGATTGAGTGCAAGCCCACACCTCTGCATGGTTCTCGTCCCTGAGAATAATGGGAAGACCTCTTGGTGGTGTCCATTCCTGTTCGTTGAGTTTGTGGATGTCGAGTTCATGAGATCTGGAGAAGATGACTTGATTTGGAGAGGAACCTGAAGAATTAGTCTTCAAAGGTGAGTGATTTCTTAATTTCTTCCTCTCTATTTTAACACTATAGAAAACATGCTCAGGTTTATGTTTTTTCATGGTTTCCGTCACTTTGAATTCTGTGTATTCTATACAACGAAATTTAGAGATTGATGCGTCCAATTTCTTCCGCTGCGGGGAATTTCGATCCCTTCAATTGCATGGGGTTCAAGAGGAACAATTCTTCTAACATTCATAGCGACAGTTTCAAAACCACTAGTTACAGAGAGCATGGACATAGAAGCAATGGTTTCAAAGACCACTTTTTCAACAACTTCATTTAAAATATTCTCAGCATACACATGAGTACTCTCTTTTCCCGTCAAAGAAGATTCTTGTACACCAACATTTTCTTAATGTAACCCTAGCTTCATCTTGATTCAAGCAAATTCGATTCAACATTACTAGAGAAAAAGGCAGGATCCTCACCAACAACTAACCTACTCTCTGTAACCCTAGCTTCATCTTGAACATCAGAAGTTGATTTGACATTATCCTTAGGGCTTCTAGACAGAGCAACATACTCATGCATGTGACTAGAGGAGTCACTCGAAGTAGATTTTTCTTTGCCAGGATAAATTTATACCCCAGATCCTACAAGATTAGTCTTTGTGAGAGCAGAGGTACTAACTTTTTCCTTTCCTTTTGTCTCAATAAAGAGTCTGACACCAAAGTGCCTTCGTATAAGTGTAGAAAACAGAACCCTAATTTTCTTTTTAGTAACAGTAAGTCCTCGTACTCGAACTCCATATTTGTTTATGGTGATCAGAAGATCATCCTCCTTTGAAGGAAATCGAACTCGAGATTTCCATGAGCAGTGAAAAAAAGATCATTCCAAATTACAATCATGAATGAACATTACAAATTACAGTCGTAAACAAAACATATAGTTATGCAATTAATACATAAATTACAACATGAACAACTACAAATGAACAAGGAGAAAACTCTACGAACATTTGTAGACTCTTCTCCACGCTTCTTGCTCACGAACGCTCGAACACAGTAACCTCAAACGTTTGAACAACATGGCCACAACACTACACGAACGCTTCGCACTCGTCCTCAACGATCGCCTCAATCACGAACTCCCCAGCAACATGAACGACCTCCACAGAACCTCGATGGTGTCAAGTTGAGTATGACACCACCAAGAAGGTTACCTTGGTATTCTCGGTGTGAGAATCCAGAGGGAGGACTCTGTTTGGACTTGGTATGAGGCAGATGAAGAAGGAATGAATAATCATGTACACGATTGGGCAAGTGGTAGATAGTAGAGACCTATTGTATAGGTTGATGCCCAATCATTTAGCTAAAGCTAAGCAATCGTCTAGCAAAATCTAAGCGATCGTTTAGCTCATTGTTTAGCTCAGTGTCCGTCGCCTACAAAACACTACATGATCATTTACTAAAACACGCTATCGCTTAGTAAATCAGTATTTACTTGACAAGCACCCGTGAGTTTCTTTTTGCGAGAAAGAAAAAACTCAAAATCAATTTTCAACTTTTCTAGACGATTGTGTAGTATTTCCTAAACGATCGTTTAGCTAATTCTAAGCGATAGGGTAAATCGTTTGCTCTATCACGTAGCGTTGGTTGCTCGATCGCGTAGGCGCTAGAGGTAGACGATCGTAGTGGGAACATGTGATGCTTATCATTTAGTAAAAGGCGCGTGCTAGACAATCGTGTAGTTCGTAAGCTTCATCGCTTAGTTACTACCTACATGATTGTGTGTATGCGATATAGAGGCACTAGCTAAGAGATCGCTTAGGCGATGGTGCTTTGCAGCATCTTAGTCGTTTAGATGATCGCGGAAAGCGGGCATTGTGTGGAGCGCGCTAAGCGATCATGTACCTCAAGCTTCATCGCTTAGTAAAGGTACGCGATCGTGTAGTAATAGCTAAACGATTGTTTAGATTTTTCTAAACGATCGTTTAGCTCTGGGAGCGCTGGTAAGCGATAGAGCAAAGCATTTTTTTTATCGTGTAGACGATCGCGGGGTGCTTAGTACACGATGGTTGGAGATGTGATGCTTTGCTCGAGTGGTTCAAGACCCGGTTCGCCTGTTTGAACTGGAGACTCCTTGTCTTTGCAATAGTTAGCTTTCCTTTTGTGGTTTTAAGGCAATTTTACCCAGTTCATCAACGTTCGTTTATTATACATGTGATGTATGGTGTTTATTGCCAAAGTGTTTAACATATAGTTCAAAACCCACCCTAGGTTGTGTAATTATTCATGCATCATGTATTATAAATGTTATAATCTAGTATGAATAAATTACTTGAAAGCATGAGCATGCATCATGAAATATAAGAGTTATATTTTGCATGTAGTGAGCATTATCATGCATCATGCTTCTATTAAAAATGTTATAGTCTAAAGGTGAATGGAAGCATGTTTTGCTTGTTTCATTGCTATTTTGTATAAGCGTTATATAAAAGAAGTAGCAATGAATGAACAATGCATTGAGCATGACACTTAGGCCATTTGTAATCACTAGGAATGCCTTGCATGTGTTAGCTTAGCATTATGGTGTTGATTTCCGTTTATAAGTGTTATAAAGGTAATTAGACCTAAAATCAATAATTCAGAGTTGCATGTAGACGTAGGGTGAACTCAAGTTTTAAAAGGGTTTTAAAATTGGAATGAGATAGACCTAAGTTTAAGTGGTTCTAAAGAGTTTAGCAACCTAGATTAATCTTTTAAAATCGGTTTATTATTGGTTGAAATAAAAGATTAAATTTGTTGTAAACCTATCTATAAGGGACCTTTTGTCTAAGGCGGGTTCTAGCTAGGCTAGGGTTCTTAAGTTGATGGAAACGTAACACTCCTACCTGGGAACCTACCTGGAAAGGTAAATTAGATATATTTTCAACAAGCATGTGACGATTTGGTCAAAGACTCCGTTAAAGAGTTTAATGGATGATGATCGAAAGTTGTTTAACTATCCAAGGTAAAAGTTACTTTTGGAAAAACCTAAAAGTCACTTAGTTAAAATCCTTAGTCGTGTTTTTTCTAAGTAAGCTAAACCCTAGGTTATAAAATACTTAGTGGAAGGAAGAGGTGTATCTGATATGTCTATGATTCCACTCATGTTTCTCACTGTATGTTCACACCGTGAGATTCATACTTGGCCTCGTGGTGCCCTGAGAGCATCCCCCTTCGGATGGTGTTTGCATGAGTCAATATCAAGATGGACGAAGAGAATGTTTATAGTAAGTGGGTGAAGGGTGTGTGTCAACACGTCCTATGGTCTCTGTCATTGGTTCACACCGTGAGATCATTTTGTACTCCTTCGTGTCGCCTTTGAGCGTTCCCCTTTAGATGGGTTTTGTGCAGTTGGTCAAGATCAAGGTGAACTCCATAAATGGATTGAGTCACTTTAGGTTTTGCCCCAATCGGATTGGTCTTTTGGGATGAACCTCTAAGGCCTAAAATGGCGGGTCACACTTACGAGAGATTGTTAAGTAAGTTAATGATCTCTTGGCCAAATCAATGATCGATAGTCGTTATAGGAACAAGAGTTTTTCTGGTATTAATGACTGGTTGAGAACTTCTCAATTCAGAGGAGGGATAAATGACTTCCCTTCGATGAATTTTGTCCTAAATCTTTGAAGCGTCATTGCAAAACTAGATGTTACACGGGTTCATGTTAGTTTTGCTAAAATCTTATTGGATGTTGTTTTGTTTTACAACGGGTATTTGCTTAAAACCTAACGTAGGTCAATCTGTTTTTCTCTTCAGCAACTCGTTAGTATTTCCGTTTAAAGCTTTTAAAATGACCGATTACTTGCAGTGGAAAGAACCGTGTGAAACGAATTTCGTGCCAAACGACCTCAATCCCACTACTCTAAAAAATAGGAGACAAGATAGTAAATATGATTTACTGGTCTTGGAGACATGTCTGGTAGAGAATGATGATTTTTCCTAGATCCTTGATTTAGGTGCTACAATTCATGTCAGTTCCTCTTACCAAGGATTCAGTTCCTGGCAAAGGTTGCCACAGGGAGAGACGACTCTTCGAGTCGGCACTGGTGAGGTTGTTTTAGCTATTGTTTTAAGTAGGCTGAAGTTATTTGTTGACAAGAAACGTTATCTGTTACTGGATAATGTTTTTGTAGTTCCTCATATTAAGAGGAACTTAATCTCGGTTTCTTATCTCATTGAACAAGGTTATACCGTCTCATTTTCTGAGAATAAATTGTTTATTTCCAAGAATGGAATGGAGATTGGTTATGGTTCAATGGAAAATAACTTATATGTACTAAGGCCGTTAGTCATAAAAGCCTTGTTTAGCACTGAAATGTTCAGTACGACAACAACAACTAAAAGACCAAAGATTTCTCTAAAGGAAAACGCCCATCTTTGGCATCTTAGGTTAGGTCACATCAACCTCAATAGGATTGAGAAATTTGGTGAAAAGTGGAATTCTAAAGAGTTTAAAAGAAAACTCCTCGCTGGTATGTGAATCATGCCTCGAAGGCAAGATGACCAAACGACCTTTTACTGAAAAAGGTTATAGAGCCAAGGAAGCCTTGGAGCTTGTACATTCAGACCTTTGTGGTCCGATGAATGTTAGAGGTCGAGGTGGGTATGAGTATTTCATCTTTTTCATAGATTATTATTCAAGCTTCGGGTATCTCTACCTAATACAACGAAAGTCTAAAGCCCTTGACAAATTCGAGTATAAGGCTAAAGTTGAAAACTTGTTAGGTAACAAGATAAAAACAATACGATCTGATCGTGGTGGAGAGTATATGGACCTCTAATTTCAGAATCACATTGTAGTGTGATAATAGCGGGGCTGTGGCAAATTCGAAGGAACCTCAGAGTCATCGTCGGGGTAAGCATATCGAACAGAAATATCACCTGATCAGAGAGATTGTGCATCGCGGTGATGTGATAGTCACAAAGATCGCATCGGAGCACAACATTGCTGATCCCTTTATAAAGGCCCTCATGGCTAAAGTGTTTGAGGGTCACCTGGAGAGTCTGGGTCTGTGGGACATGCAGCATCTTGTCGAGGGAAAGTGGGAGATGATATTGGTGTATGCCCTAGTTTATTGTATTGTACATTAGTCTCCCAATTCATTAGGACAAGTGGGAGATTGTTGGGATTGGTGTCCTAATTCTCCCGGAGTTTCGTTGTTTTGTAAAATACACATTGTTTAATGAATAAAATAGGTGTTACTTAATTCTGGCATTTACTCATATCCAATAAACAAAGCTCATTGGTTATCTTATGTGAAAGCATGTATATGTGATATGCAAGTGGATCATGCCTTAAGTGATAACCTAAATAGGTCTGTAGTATAAGGATTAAGGTGGGATACTTGACCCTGGTGACACTATGGATACGACCCACTTTATAGAGGTTTGTAAGTGTTGTAAACTACTACAGATGGTAGATCCTAACCATTCATGTAGAGAGGTGCGAGCAGGGGTGTCCTATACAAAAAGTTTGTATAAGACCTGGACCACGAGATGACCAGACTCTGTACATAACGTCGTTGATACTAGAGACTTGCATCTCACCTAAACGACCATAGGTGACATGACCTCAATCCTGAGTGTTTTGGGAACTCTTGCCTTTGAGGGTGGTCCTTTGATTAGTATGGGTGAGAGTGGTCAGATTGCCAACTCAACATGCCTACCTTTTTGGGGACTTGTCTGATCTGGGAGCTAGAAACTCAATCCACAAGATGGAATTCACTCTTTTCCCGAAGCAGGGATAAGTAGAGAGATTACTCCCTTAAGGGCTGATTCCGGGGCTTGAACATAGTGGTTACAGCTTCTCTTTAGAAGAGAAGACTCAATCATAGCAGAACTATGACTTATGTTCATTAGAGGGATCAGTGGTACTTAAGGAGACAGATGTAACTACAGGGGCATAACGGTTATTGGCTCAGCTGTACTTACAAGCGATCTGTGAAGAGTTGGCGCACTTCTGATTGGTTAAGATGGACACATAATCTATCTGTGGTGAGGAGAGTTCAACTGTCGATCTTTAGTGGAGTGTCTGGCAGTTAACGGATGGTGGATCTCGTGACTAAAGAGTTTAGTCAATTATTCACGTACTGTTGGAGCTTCGAGCTACAGGTCCATAAGGTCCCCTTGGTAGCTCAATGGATTCAATTGAGGATCAGTTCTGGGTGTTGATTTAAAATTTTCAAATTGACAATAAGTATTTTGATTATATATGATATAATCGGTATGATGTATGAGATACATCTAGTGAAGGATTGATGTAAATGAGATTTACATTAAGTACCATGGAATAGAAAAAGAACTATGGTTTATATGTTTCATAAGATGAAATATTAAAACTATAGGTTATAAAAATAGTATGATAAGTTAGTTATCATTTATATTTATAATAATATTAATTATTGGATAATTAATTCTTTTTCTTTAATAACCAATTAAGTAGGTGGTAATTGGTGATTCATGATAACTGTGAGATAAAAGGAAAATGGTTTCCTTATTTTAGTAACTTTTTACAAAAAGTTGAAAATTGATTTTGAATTTTTTCTCTCTTGCAAAAAGAAGCTCACGGGCACTTGTCAAGTAAATACCAATTTACTAAGCGACAACGTGTTTAGTAAATGATCGTGTAGTGTTTTGTAGGCGACAGACACTAAGCTAAACGATTGCTATGCCTTCAGAACACACAACATGATTAGTTGCTAGGACTTCAGAACACACAAGCCCACAGCTACTCTCAGGGCCTCAAAATGGACAACATCTAAAGCCTTCGTAAAAATATCTGCTATCTGATTTTTTTATGGTAGTGTGTTCTAACATAATTTGTTTACTCTCAACTAGGTCATGAATAAAGTTTCTTCATATGTCAATATGTTTAGTACGACTGTGCTGAATATGATTTTTAGATATATTGACCGCACTCATATTGTCACAGTAAAGAGCCATGACATCTTGTGGAACATCATGCTCTTCTAACATTTTCTTCATCCATATCGACTAAATGCAACTACTCCCTGCAACAATATATTCATCTCTAGCTGTTGATAAAGAAACGTAGTTTTGTTTCTTGCTAAACCACAGAATCAAGTTGTTGCTTAGAAATACGAAACCTCTAGATTTACTTTTCCTGTCTTTAGAGCTCCCAACCCAATCAACATCACAGTAGCCAATTAGAGAGTTACTTTCCAAGCTCCTCTTGGGTTGTCACTACGAACCTGATCCTTTCCATGTTTGAGGATCAAACCATTACAAAAACTTTTTTTTTGGGGGATCAAGAGCAACTTTTTTTCAGGATCAACAACTTTACATGACTTAGATTCGAACCACTATAATATATTTTTTTCAAGAGCAAGAACGAACCTGATCCTTTCCATGGTTGAGGATCAAACCATTACAACAACTTTGTTTCAGGATCAAAAGCAACCCTTGCAGAAGTTTGAAAGAAATTAAAGAACAATCTTATAACTCTCTTAATAGAGTGGATTTACAAATATTAAACTCATAACAAATCAATCCCCACAATACATAAATCTCTCTCAAGAATAAGATGAAAAGAATAAAATTGAAGTTTGGAGAGAGCAATAATGGAGGCTTAATGAATTATGAGGATTGTAGAAAGATGTGAAATTGTTGTTGAATATTTGAGAAGAAGATTAGTTTAAATAAAGAGAGAAGTAGGTAAAAATTAAATTCAATTTGGGCCATTGGATGTTGGTAAAAGAAAATTGAATGGTGGAGATTTAAACCCAACTAGCCGTTAGACACAAACAAAACAAAATATAATAATATATGTCTTTTAGAATTATTTCTTTTAAAATCCAACCAAAAGCAAATGTCATCATGTGTCCAAAACTAGTCGTTAAACACAAACATAAAATAATATTAAATTCATTTTTTTAAAAACTAATCTAAAAATCAAAAGTCCACCATGTGTCACTCCATTACTCTAAATGGCCTCTTCTGCTACGTTATTAGCTTGAGATTTTTTTCGTTAAGTTTGTTTCTGTTATATCTTCTTCGTTTGAACTTCGATTTGAGCAATTCAAATTGCATTAGAATCGTTTTTTCGAGCTTTATGCAATAGATACTTTAAAAAACTTAAATTGTTAATAAATAAAAGCAGGCTTATTATCATACAAATATTAATTAATTAATTAATTAAATAAAATTATTTTGAGATTAAAGGCCAAAAAGCCAAAAATCTCTTCCTTTTTTATGATGACAGACAAGTCAAGAAAAATAAAATTCAAAGAGGTGTGGTATGAAATATGAACTTTAATCACAATCAACACACATACATAATTTTAATTCACTTGAACACAAAGAATATATTTAATAATAACATGCTTTCATTTTTCTTAATATCTCTCCCCCTTTTGGAATCAATCAAAAAAGGGCAACTAAAAAAAAAAAAAGTAACGTGAAAGTTCTCTCTAAAACATGAACACATAATTTTGCATTTTTTTTTCCTCTTATCAACATGCCTTCTAAATGTAACCAACAACATTGTAAATTCAAGAGGCGTCATAAAGAATCAGCCAAGTTCAAGCTAATTCTATTTAAAACTAATTTCACAAATTTCTCTCCTTTGAAATCAATTGTACACTCATGGATAAAAAGATAATTACCACATAATTCAACTTGAGGGTAGAAATATCAAATAAATTTTCAAAATATATTTTTACTCCAAATACAATTACTCCTCCTAAAATCAACCATTCTCCTTTCAAAAAGAAAAAAAATATTAATAAAACAAAAGAGATAAAAATCATTCAAGTAAAATTCAAAAAATTGAGATACCAAAATATCAAATATATATTATAACATAAACAACAACTGTTAAAAAAAAATGATACCAAATAATAAAAAAAACCATATAGCAAATCAATATAAGTATGGAAAAGCAATTTTGAACAAAAACTTCAAGAGATTCGAGAAAATAAATTAATTCCATAAATACTTCCCCTATGAAAAGCAATTTAACAACTCTTCCATGCAACATTACAATGTGTACTTTTAAATATAAGACAAATACTATGCATCAAAATAATTTTCATTCAACAATATAAGTCATAGAAAATGCATAACTTATGCTCAAAATGCATTTTTAATAAAATTTTAATCTATTTCAACCTAGAGCATACCACAACATTTATCTTAATACAATTGCTGTCTTTTTGAAAACTCGATATCTTTCTTCTCAATACTTTCCAAGGTAAACACAAGGATAGAGTAGTCATTTAAATGGTTAAAAGGCCAAATATTAAACAATAAAGAAGCCAAACAGATAGATGTACAATAATTTTTCATGGCATTAAATCCAATGAACAATCTAATTCTCAAATTCTCAAATTCTAACAAATCAAAACCATTAAAAAAGATATAATTATATATATATATATATATATATATATATATATATGTGTGTGTGTGTATATATCAAAAGAATAATTATCTCAATAAATAAAAAATTAAAGGTTACCAAATATGCCACTTTTCCTTTCTTATGTTCAAGCAAGCCATATTAATTGCTCCAATTTGAATTAATTATTCATTTGAAATCCAAGCAATAATTGCTTCCTAAATTCTACAAAAGAAACTCATCCAAAAGATTTTGATATCCATTTCTTAGGTACTTCATTGTTAGTGAGCAAAGATTTTGGAATCCATTTAAATTTAGTTCTAATATTACTAAAATTCATTCTTGGCAAATAACAAGCATCAATTTTATAACCAATTTTTCCATAAGAGCAAGATACAACATTAGGCAGAATTTTCTTTTTCAATAATTGATTTTACACCTTATTTGTCTTCAAGAAGTTCTTTCTAGGAGCATTTTTCAATTTAAAATAATTTGGTCTAATATGACCTTTAACTCTACAATAATTACATGTAGGCATAAATTTTAATTTTACATGTAAATTTCTAGCATTTACATGTTTAGGCACAAATTTAGAACTATGCATACATGTAGATTTTTCATGAACATCTTTAGACACCAACTTTGATTTTTCAAACATATTTTTAGTCTATTCATGCTTATTCACAAAATTCACATTATGAGCACATTTTGATCTAATATGAATTTTTTTATGCATGAATTTTGATTTTCTATGAATGCTTCTAACTTTTTCATGCTTTTGCACTAATTTAGATTCAACAAAATTAGAGACATTAGATAACGCATCTTGAGACAAACAAGAGGTGACTTTAACAAAAGTAGTACTCTTAGAAGTAGATGAATCATTTTCATTCACATAACACAATCCCATTTTATTTTTTTTTTTAAATTATATTAATTTAATAATTATTGACAAAAATAGGGTGACTGAAAGAATTGAAAAAAATAGAGTAGTGAAATCGTGGTCTGGGTACACGATTATGGAGTAAGCACTTAAATCATGGACAACGTCCATGACTTTCTTCTCCGAACGTGAATCTGGCACACCCTGGCACACACAGACTACCCCATTTGCATATAATTGTGGAGGGGCCCATGGCTCCCTAACTCGTGGTCCCAAAACCTACCTATGAACTTTTTCCCACTTTCCTAACCATCTGTAGCCTTCCTTTCAGCCTCTTTCTCACAGCTGTCGTCTGCCCACATCCATCTTCCATTGTTCACTGTCAGCCCACGTCCACCGTCCGTTGTCCACCATCCGTTGTGTGCTCCATCGTGTGTCGTTCTTTCTGCCTTCACCAACCGTAGGTAACAGTTTTTTTTTTCAATATATGAGATTGTGCTCTGTAGATCTAGTATTTTATTTAAATGTATGCATAAAAAACTAAAGTTTTGATCTATTTTGGTTGAGAATTTAGAAGATCTAGTGTGCGAAGGTTGTTTTGTCTATGATTTGAATTGTTTATTTTTTGTAGTCTAATATTATAAGTTGGACTGAAGATTTGGTCTGTAGTTGGTTTTTTTTTTCTTAATATTTGGAATGTTATTGTATTTGAATTTGGACCGTACATGTAGGTTTATTATTTTGGTTTTAAAAAAAAATTTTGGATTGGTCATAAAAGTTTGAACTGTACATGTAGGTTTGTTATGTAACAGATTTTTTTATATAATTGAATTTGTTATGGAATTGATTATATTAATATGTGTTTATACTCTTTCAGTGTTTGCGCATCATGGATCCTGGTCCTTCTAATCTTTGTGCAACTATATCAACAGAATACCCATCGTTCACAATTAATATGGAATAGTTCTTCTATTGTAGTTTTAGGCTGTTGGAGAAGGGAGGAATCTGCACAACGTACTATCCCATTTGATTCATGTATTATGTCTTACGTACAACAGGCTTGTTTTCTTGGGGTTGCACCAGTTGGATTTATCCAACTAGATTGGCACCTCATTTCTACTTTAGTAGAGCGTTGGAGACCAGAAACTCACACATTTCACATACATTGAGGAATGCATAATTATGTCGCTGGATGTTACAATTTAGTTTAGATTATGAGTGGATGGAGAACTTTTGACAGGTTCATTGCAATATGATTGGAAAACTGGTTGTGACGATCTTTTGGGCATTCGACCAGATGATTTGAAAGACTCAAGATTGAGTATCTTGTGGTTAGCATCCCAATTTTTCAGAGTTGTCTCCTGATGCCAACTACATCAGCGTACAGAAGTATGCACGAGCATATATTATACAACTTACTGAAGAATTTTTGTTCGTTTACAAGTCGAACACTTTAGTACATCTTATGTTTCTTCAACTTATGTTTGATTTCAAGCATGTTGGTACGTACTTGTGGGGTGATGCTTGTCTTGCATTACTTTATAGAGAACTATGTCGAGCTACTAATGCACAAGCTTTGGAAACAGTGCGGCCATTGATACTACTACAAGTATGGGCTAATGAAAGATTTAAAATTATAGCACCATAAGTCAAGTTACAGGTCCCAGTTCCTCGTCCACTCAGTACCAGGTATTATTTTATTTATATATTTATTCCATTATCATTTTATGTAATAAAATAAATTAATTGTATTTTGTTTTAAATTTTAGATGGGTGTTGTATTAGTTGCCTCTAAACAGTCAGCAAATATGTTGCTAGTATACCGACAAATATTTAACCGACTTATGCACAATTAGGTAATAAATAAATATACAAATGAATATTACATACTTTTGGGTTGTCTAATTATTCTTTTCTTTAGATTAATTGGACATCATACATGCAAGATACTTGATCAGTGCTACATGATTGTTGTCATGATGATCAAGATATTTGGTTGGCCGTTACCTTTTTTATATGCTTCCATGTAGTAGAGTGGCATTGACCAGATTGTGTATTGAGACAGTTCAATCTAGGACAAATAGTACCTTCGTTGTACTATACATTTTCGGCACTACCAAATTGATAAACTGGCACCGAATTCACGTAGAATATATATTGTACTAGCCTACTAGGGTGCACACCATGATCGTTGTGCACAGGAGAAATAATAAATGGACCAGATGTATTAGATGAATATTTTTCTTGGCACGATTCAATCATGAGACGATTTATCACACCTGACAACGCTTACTATTACTGCATGGTAAGAGTTTTATTATCTTACGTTTCCCAAATATTTGATATGAACATTATTTAGTATTAATTTTTTCATCATACTGAATAATTTTGTCCAAGATGTACAACAGTATTCAGTACATCACGAATTAAAAAAAAAACAATCAAAATCGAAAAGAAATAAAAATACTAAAATCGTGGACTTCATCCATAAGTTTGGTTCTTTGACCAAGTCTACATGGTTTACATGACAGCCATCTAACGTCTCCGGGTGCTGATTGGATTAAACCATAATTATGTACTAGGTATACGATTTTTCTCTCCACTAAAAACCACCATAATTTTGTCAATGTTTTTCCCTTCAACCCTCTTTTGAAATTTATTTCCTATGTAACTCTTTTTTGTCATTATTTTTAAAAAGCATATTATTCTTGAACTTAACTCCCCCCCTCCCCTCCCCTCCCCCCTTCATTAAAAGATTTATCTGTGTCAATAACGTTATCCAGTTTTTTTATATCACTAGTAAATTTTTTTATGGATTCTTTTGCAATTTTAAGCTCTTTATCAACAATCAATTTTTTTTTTCTAAGTACATGACTATCACATTCAAGAAATTTAATCTTATCAATAAAAGAAATTTTCTCCTTTTCTAGTGCTATATTGCTAGTTTCCAAATCAATAATCTTTTTTTCAAATTAACAATTTCATCATTTAATTCCAAAGAACAAGATTTAAATTTCTCATTTTCATTCCTCAAATCATTTAAATCAATTTTCATTCCACATGATAAGGATTTGACATCATTCTCTTTTGCAAGAAAAGTAATTTTGTTATTCAATGCGTTTTTCTCATCATCACAAAATTTATCATCATGCAAAACATCATTAGTTGCTCTATTTTTTAAACATGCATTTTCATTTATAAAAATTCATTCTCGATAGACAATGCTTTAAATTTCTTTGATAACTTTACCTATTTAGAACCAAGCTTTTCTAGATCACTTTTGTCATCTTCATCGATCTCATCACCGAAGCATTTTTTGAACGGGTTATCAAGCACAAAGAGGTTTGATTGCATTTTTCCTTTTTCACATTCAAGAACTTTTCTTGATTTTGAAAACAACAATTTTCCTTCACTCAAATAAATCATTTGCAATACATGGAGAATTTTCTATGCTATACATACTGTCAAGAGAATTTCAAATATCATATACATAATCAATTTGTGCAACTTTATCACATATTTTACTATCCAAAGCATTACATATGATATTTTTTGCTTGAGCATTAAAAGAGAGAACATTTTATCATTCAATTTTAACGTTGACAAATTATGTTCTCATACATATATACAAGATATTAAAATCAATTGCAAGCAAAAATGTTTCATTCTCTTTTTCCAAACACCAAGATTATTACCATTAAAGAAATGAGGTGTATGAACACATTGACCTTCTAAAGTTGTCATATAACTCTAGTAATTAAGCTTTCAAATATTTTTTCAAAATATCAATAAGATACTTCAAGTATCAAAATACTATTTGAAATTTAATTTACCAATTGTAGGATCGGTTGGCAACCCTAAAGGGAGGGAGGGGAAAAGGGAGTGAATAGTTTTGTTTTTTTTAAAGTAATGACAACTTTTTTTACTGCAATTGGCCCAGTTAAGCAAATTAATAAAATTTTTGCTAATAAGTAATTTAAACCATGATTTTATGAAAATAATTTACTTTGAATTAAACAAGAAATTAACAATCACACTTTAACACAACTATTTGATTGTAACAATAAAATTGGTAAAGGATATGTGTAGATCAATTCAACCAATCTAAATAAACTAATATAAGCAGTTGATTTAAGAAAAAAATTGTAATTAATTTCAAGTAATAAAATATAATAAAAAATTAATTGTAAAATTAAATAGGAGATAAATAGAGAAATTGACACCGAAAACTTTATAGTGTTTGACACAACCGACCTACATCCACTTCCCAAGCTTCTCTTGGGTGTGTCACTACGAACTTGACTCTTTCTACAACTTAGAGTCGAACAGCTACAATATTATTTTTTCAGGAGTAAGAACGAACTTGATCATTTCCACAATTGAGGATCAAACCATTACGACAGTCTTTTTTCTTTTAGGATTAAAAGCAACCCTTACAAAAGTTTGGAAAATTAAAGTACACTCTTACAACTCTCTTAATAGAGTGGATTTACAAATATTAAACTCACAACAAATCAATCCTCACAATATATAAATCTCTCTCAAGAATAAGATGAAAATAATAAAATTGAAGTTTTGAGAGAGCAAGAATGGAGAATTAATGAATTATTGAGGATTGTAAAAAGATGTGAAGTTGTTGTCGAAAATTTGGAGAAGAAGATGAGTTTAAATAAAGAGAGAAGTAGGTAAAAACTAAATTCAAATTGGGCCAATGGATGTTGGTAAAAGAAAATTGAATGGTGGAGATTTAAACTCAACTAGTGATTAGACACAAGCAAAAGAAAAAACTAGTTGTTAAACACAACCACAAAATAATATTAAATTTATTTTTTAATTCGTTTCCTTTTTAAAACCAATCTAAAAATCAAAATTCCACCATGTGTCACTCCTCCATTGCTCCAAGTGCCACCTTTCAATTAGTCCACCTTGATGACAAAAATTCTGCCACGTTATCAACTCGGGATTTATTCGTTAAGTTTGTTTCGGTTATATCTTCTTTGTTTGAATTCTGATTTAAGTGACTCAGATTTTGTTGGAATCATTGTTTTGAGCTCTACACAATGGATATTTCAAAACACTCAAATTGTTAATAAATAAAAGCATGTTTGTTATTATCAAAATATTAACTAATTAATTAATTAACTAAAATTAATAATTGAAGATTAAGGGTAAAAAAGCCAACAATTTCTTGGTTCAACAGGGAAGGTGAAGAAAATATTATTGATCATCTCCAGATAATTAGCCTTACCTTTTCTTTTGGTTGTCACTCCTTCTTCAAGATTACCAATTATGTTGCTAAATGGATGATTTTTACGAACTTTGTTAGATGGGTGCTTGTTACTTGTTTCAGCCTGTTTAGAAGTTGACTGGTTATCCTCCACTGGTGTTTCAGAATTCATGTCAAAGGATATGTTAGGAATATCTATATTGACAAGTGGAAGCACATTGGAATCTTTTTCTTCCTCAATAGTAGAAACTGATAGATCTGCAGCATCATCAATCACAATGTCGATTGATTCCATGACAAAGCTAGTTTGCTTATTATACACACGATATGCATGACTATTTGTGGAATATCTAAGAAATATGCCTTCATCATATTTGGAATCTCATTTTCGTCTGACTTCTCTATCAACTAGAATGTAACAAGTACTGTCGTATATATGGAAGTATTTAACATTTGGTTTTCTCCCTCTCCATATTTCATAAATTATGCTAGAGGTACCTGGTTGTAAAACAACTATGTTGGTAATTTGACATGTTGTGTTTAAAGCTTCCACCTAAAAATGAAATGATAGATGTTTAGCATGTAACATCGCACTAGCCATCTCCTGAAGTGTCCATTTTTCCTTTCCACAACCTCATTTTGTTGAGGAGTGATTGGAGCTGAAAATTCATGATGAATCCTAGTTGAAATGCAAAACATAGCCAAATGAGAATTTTCAAACTCCCTTCCATGGTCGCTCCTGATTCATATCACATTTAGCTCAGTCTCACATTGTAATTCGAGACAAAGAACTTGAAAATCCATAAATGTATCTGACTTTTCTCGAAGAAAATTGACTCAAATTTATTTGAAGAAGTCATCAACAATGACTAAAACATATCATTTACCTCCTAGACTTCCTGATTGCATAGAACCCATAAGGTCCATGTGAAAAATTTCCAGGATATGTGTTGAACCAGAGTGAGAAATATGTTTATGTGGAGTATGAGTTTGTTTACCTGATTGACATTCACCAAAAATAATGTCAGTCGAAGAATGTAAAAATGGAGACCATTTTCTTTTGAATAGTCTTCATGCTCCCATGTCCGAAGTGTTTATACCATATACTTGTTTCATCTTGTTGTGAGAGATTACGAACCTGTGAAACATTTTCAAGATTCCATAAGTATCAATTATCAGATAAACATTTACCTATCATAACAAGAGCTTTAGCATCGTCTGTGATGACACACTAATCTTCTGTAAAACTCATGTTTAGACCTTGATTATACAGCTAGTTGATGCTAATAAGATTGGCAATGAGTCCTTCAACCAGAATTACATCATTCAAAGATGGAAGACTTGGGTAATTAAGTTTGTATTTCCCAATGATGATACCAGAAGCACCATCTCTAAATGTGACATTTTTTGAGTTGATAGATTTAAGTTCAGAAAAATAGTTCTTTTCAACAATTATATGTCTAGAACTCCCATTATCAAAGTACCATTCTTCTTTGGTAGAAGATTTGAGGGATGTCAATATAACATTGCATTTATTCTGAGCATTCTTCATTCTCCAAACCCATTTTAATTTTCACTCTCTTTGATGTCTATTTTGAGAGAAGTGAAGATTCTTGCTTGAGTTTGTAAATTTGTGAAGAGTACCGATGTAGTGGAAGGAATATATGACTTCCTAGCCATTATTGAGAAACAAGTGTTATGAAATTAAGATGCATTCCCCATATAGTTTAATAAGAAGTCTATTGTACACTAACATATTTACAACAATTCTCTCGGATAAAGTGTTTGAGAATCTCCTAGTAAGACTAGAACTACCAGGTATATAACCTAGGGTAAGTGGTAGGAAAATCGGGTATGTGATACCGAAATGAACCATGGGTATGTGATGCCCTAGTTTATTGTATTTCTCTGTAAAAACTCAAAAAATCAGTATTATATATTCAGATATATATGTTACCACTGGTGTTTTAGTAAGAGTGGGAGTTTGTTGGATTTTATGTCATAAAACTCGTGGTTTGTAAATAATTAAACTTATTCTAAAAATTCAATAAGTTGTTATTGATTATATGAATTGCTTATTTCGTTTTAGAAATAAATCTAATAAACTAAAAGATACATGACTATTATATGAGTACTTGAACTTTATGTGAAGACATAAAAGTGGATTGGTTTCGAGTAAATAGTTAAAATGATCTATAGTATATGAATAAGATTGGGTGCCTTATTCTGGTAACACTATCGGATGCGACTCACTCTATAGTTGTTTTAAGGAGTTGTAAAGTGCTATAGACGAAGTGATCATAATTCGTACATGTCATGACATGAGAAGTGTGGGTGTTCTGTGTAATGAGTTTGTACAAGATCGGACCATGAAATAAGTCACTCTTACTTTATAACTTTTTTACTATTTAAGACTGACTATTTCAAAGCAACGACCTAAGTAACTTGACCTTAATCCTGAGCTAACTATGAACTCCTATTTATTCAGAATTATCCTTAAATTTGCATAGGTGAAGGTTGGCTCAATAGTGCCGGCTCAATAAACCTCCATTTCAGAGGTAAAACTGGATAGATAATTGAGGACATAGGGTGAAAGATGGAATTCACTCCTACTCGCTTTCAGGGATAGTAGAGAGATTGTTTCCTTAAGTGTCCAGGTCTTAAACAAGGTACCTCAGCATCTCATTGGCTCGAGAAGGACTTGGTTTGATGATCGAATTACAAACTAATTTTTCATTAGAGGATCAGTGGGACTTAAGGAACAAGAGGTAATCTCGAGGGTAAAACAACTATTTGACCCAACCGTTATTACGAACAACCTATGAAGGGTTAACTTACTAATCATGGTTATATTGAGTGGACATAATATATCTACGGTGAGAGGAGTGCAACTCTAGGATTTAGTGAAGTGACCTAGTAGTTAATGAATGGGGGTTAATTGGGTGTAAAGAGTTTAACCAATTAATATCGGATCATTGGAGCCAATAATCTGTAGGTCCACGAGGTCCCCCTACTAGCTCACAAATGGATTAGCCTTAGAGTAGCATGATAAGTTAATTTGAAACATTCAAATTAGAATTAAGGGAATTAGTAATTATATGCAATATAATTACACATTTAATTTTCGAATTAAATGAAATTGGAGAAATAATTAATATTTAAATATGATTTAAATATTAAATTCATTAAGATGGAATTAGTGTTAAATTAATTTAATATTTTATATTGAATTAATTATTTATTATTAATTTTATTAAAAATTAATTAATGAATTAATTTTATAACATTAATAAAGATTTCATTTTTGAAAATTTGATTTTAGAAATCAATTAAAAAATCAAAAAAATGAAAAGAGATGGAAAATGGAAAATCCCAAAAGTGGGGTTTTTCCACTTTCAACCAACTTGCTCACACATTCTCCACTATAGTCTTGAGTCAATCTTCCAAGTATGAGCTGCAATACATGCAGCAATGAAGTTTGCATGATAGTCATGCAATAAATAAAGAAGATAGGGTTGTGAATCGAGTATGCTTTGATAGTTTTATGTTATAAAAACTTGAGGTTGAAGAAGGTCTTCTACCATGGTGATGCAGTGACCTCATCTTCAAATTCTCTTAATCCAAGCTTATTTTGAGTTCCACAACTCAATCTAAGGCACCAAGAAGATAGTAGAGAAGGCCTTGAGGTGATTCACAAGCTGATTTGGAGATGATTTGCAGCTGGGTTCGAGTATCAAGTGTTTCTTCAAAGGTATGTCATGAAACTCTCTTATTAGTTTATGAGCATGCTTAATTTAAAGCCAAAATTAATGAATTAGATGTTTAATGATCCGTTTTACTATCGTTGTGTGTTTTCTAACTCTAACACTTTCATGTCAAATTTCTTAGGTAATGACTTAAGTACTTTCCAAACAAGTCTTTCTTCTAAAACTTTTTCTCCTAGGGCAAATGACTCATTTCAATGTCCAGTAATCAAACATTGAATTCAACAATAGATTCTTCATCATGCATTTTGAGATTTTCGAACTTCGAAGTTAACAACTGCAGCCTTGACATTTTAACTTTTAAAGTTCCTATATGAGCACCAGATAAAATATCACATGCCTCCTTAGCAAAGACACATGTATTAATCAGTCAGAAGATGTTGCGATCAACATCATTAAATAGGACATTCAAGGCACGAGAATTTTCTAAAGATGCTTCATCTTCAACTTCAGACCACTGTAATTCTAGTTTCAAGATTTCATATCCATCATCAGTTTTGATGGTTGGATGAGACCAACCAATAACAACCCCCTTCCATATTTTACAATCAATCGACTTCAGAAAAGTTGTCATTTGAGCTTTCCAGTATGAATAGTTTTCTTCGTCTAGAACAGGGGGACGAATGGTGGAGCCACCATCTTTAATTCTGTTCATGATCAAAGCATTTGAGATAAAGGTAACCCGATCTGATACCAATTAAAAAGGCTATACGATGACTTATCACTCAAAACACAGATGTTAAATAGAAAGCTCAGACAAACACTGTAACAACAAACAAAACCAATAGCAATAAAGCAAATAAAGGCACATAGAAGTTGATAATCTAGTTCAGTGAAATCCACTTACGTCTTAAGGACAGTGGACCCAAGAAAGATAATCTACTAATATTAAAGAGTCAAGCAATTACAATGTAGTACTTATCTGTAATTCAACGACTATTACAGTGACTCACTTAGAGCCCAATTCACAAGCCACCTAGGCTCCCCCTAGATATGAGGCTCAATCTCGATTGCATTTTGGCTCCCCTAAATGTGATAATATTAGTGTTAAACACTTCGACTTCCGACAGTGTGTGAGACTCCTCTCCATTTGATTATCTTCCTCGTAATTCGGTGAACTTCTTTACTTACGAATCCTAGGTCCTCCCTAAGATGGAGAAATCCTTCTCGAGAATCAAATCTTAGGCTCCCTCTAAGACCGAGAATACCTTTTCTTCAATGATGTCTTAAGCTCCCCGTAAGACAAAAGTTATCTTCAAATTCTTAAACTATTCAAGTAATGAATTTGTACATCAGAATATAGTGAGCAAAGATCAAAACACCATGTTGCACAATTTCAGCCACCAAGAACAAAGACATTCTCTCACTATGAACAAATGCGACAGTTCTAAATGAAAGTCATTATTCTTCTTTTAAAAACTGTGGCCTATTAAGGAAAGAAATTTTGGAAAATATTTCTCCTTCAGTCAAAATAAGTTGCACCATAAACAAAGAAAATGTTGGGTAGTATACATCTACTGAGATCTTCCAGAGTAGGAAAGAAAAATATTCTACATATAATTTTCAGATTAGGAAAGAAAAATGTTCGGTAGGAAATAGGATTGTCTGAGATAGATGTTAAGACTTAATTTATGACAACAAGAACCACCACAAGCTACCTTAGAAAAATATAGAGCCAAGGAACAAATCTCTGTGGTTAATAGGGGCGATTTTAACGAAATATTATGGAATCATGAGAAAAATGGTTGTCCATCGAAAGCAAGTTCAGTGATGGAAAAATTTAGAAAATGTATTGATGAATGTGAATTTAGTGATCTAAATTTCCATGGAGATATGTCCACTTGGACAGGAGTAAGACGTGGACAAAATTTGGGAAAAACTTGATAGATTTTTATGCAATGAAGCGTTTGAAGAATTGTTTCCCAAAGAAAAGCTTTTCCACTTGGAGTGGGCTGGTTCTGATCATAGACCAATTATGTGTGAATTGATTAATTTTGTATACAAAAGAAAAGGTAGACAGAATAAATCATTTAAATTTGAGAAGTATTGGACTTTACATTCAGATTGCAAGGAGATTATTCAATCTTCTTGTAATTGGAACGACTGTACTTCCCTAAACAATTCTCTTAAATCAGTTACAACGCTACTCAAAGCCTCAATCTTTTTTGGGGAAGGAAATTATAAAACCAAAGGAAAAAAAGAATTGCAATGTATAAAAAGGAGTTAAAGGAAGAATATGACAGATGCCCTGAAATAGATTTTGAAAAAAAATACATATTTTGGAATTTGAACTGGATCGTTTACTTGAGGTAGAAGAGATCTATTGGAAGTAACGCTTGAGAGAAGAATGGCTTTTTTGGGGGATCAAAATACAAAATGGTTTCACAAGAAAGCTACGTTGCGAAGAAATAGCAACGAAATTTTGGGAATTATGGATAGTAATGGAAGTTGGAATGAGGATCCAAATGTGGTAGAAAATACATTCATTTCCGACTATCAGAACATTTTTTCATCTATGAATCCATCAAAACATGATATTGATGTTGTATTGATTATATTTCTCCAAAAGTTTCAAAAGAAATGAATGAAAGTTTACTTAAATCATTTACAGAAAAGAAAATAGAAGCATCAATTTAACAAATGTTTCCTACAAAAACCCCCTGTCCTGATGGTTATCCAGCTCTATTTTTTCAAAAGATATTGGAATTTAGTGGATAATAGCGACATTAAAAAATGTCTAGAGGTCTTGAATGAAAGAATGGGAGTTAAATCTGTAAATTCTACTCATATTATTTTCATTCCAAAAGTTCCTAATCCTGTTTCTATTGTAGATTATAGACATAAGTCTTGTAACGTCACTTATAAAATAATTACTAAATCAATTTCAAACAGACTTAAACTTATGTTGATTCTTTAATTTCTCATTTTTAGGTAGCTTTTATTCCAGGAAGGGCCATTACTAACAGCATCATTCTTGCTCATGAGTGTCTCCATTCTTTAATGTAGAAAAGGGGGAAATGAAGGAACAACAACTGTTATACTTGATCTTAGCAAAGCCTATGATCGAGTAGACTGGAATTTTGTACCAGAAGTTATTTCCAAACTTGGTTTTAAACATAATTGGATTTCCCTAATCATGAACTGCATAACAACAACAAAATTCTTATTGCTCATAAATGGTGAAGCTAAAAAGGAAATATAATACCTATAAGGGCATTAGACAAGGAGATCCCTTGTCCCCATATTTGTTTTTTTTTTGTGACTGAAGACCTTTCCTCCTTGTCACAGAATGCAGTCTACAGTGGAAACTTATCTGGCATTCGAATTGTTAATTCCAGCCCGATTATTTCATACCTACTGTTTGCTTATGACAACCTTGTTTTTTTGTAAAGCATCAAAAACCGAAATGATCAATCTTAAAAGGATTTTACTTCTTTATGAATTGGCTTTTGGTGAAAAAGTTAATTTTGATAAACCGCAATAATGTTAATGAAGATTGTGCCTTATTCTTCAGCTACATTTTAGGAATTTCGGAAGTGGACAACCTAGGCCATTATTTAGGCCTTCCATCATCTCTCTCAAGAAACAAATCAGCAGATTTCGAATTTATTCAAGAAATAATGTGAAAAGTGGTACAAAGTTGGAAGAGATCCTTTTTTTTTCAAAAGATGGGAAGGAAATTTTGATAAAAAGTGTAGGCCAAGCTTTGTCAACATGTGCTTTGAGCCTATTTACATTGCCAAAGATATTTTGTGATGAAATTACAAAATTCTGGTGGGGGTTTTAAGGAAATAAGAGAAAGATACATTGGGTCTTGGAAGAGAATGTGTCTTCCAAAGGCCTAAGGTGGTCATAATTTTCGACACTTGGAAGGCTTTAATCAAGCCCTCATTGCAAAACAGGTTTGGTGAATATTAGATAATTCGAATGCCTTTGTATCTACTGTTTTGAAGAGTATATATTTCAAAAACAAGTTCATTCTAGATGCTGAGATTGGGAAAAGCTCTTCATTAAAATGGAGAAGTATATGTTGGGGGTAGAGATCTCTTAACCAAAGGTTTTCTGTATAGGATTGGGAATTGTTCATCAGTTCAAATATCAACGTCAACGTGCACATGATATCTGTAGAATGTAGATGCTGCCTGTAATCCAAAAGCTTCAATGATAGGATTGGGAATTATTTTTCGGGATTCCTCTGGATTATTGAGAGCGATGGAACTTGACTGTATTGACATAGCTTTGGATCCTCCTTCTTCTGAAATGAAAGTCATCCTTGCTGGTTTTTATCAACAGTTTTTGTTTCATTTTGTTTATTGTGCAGCAAGTATCGAAAATACAATCGAAGACAGTGGAGCTTTCTTGCTCTCGATGTTGTTAGGGTTTCTAGGGGTTTGAAATTCTCGTAAAGCTCAAAGGCGAATTTCATATCCCGGAAGGTTGAGGATTCAAGTCTAAATCAAGCCTTGGGATGAGGAAAACGATGGGCTGATTAACGGTAATACGCTTTCATGGCTATTTAATCACTGTGTAGTTCCATTGAGTATTGCCATATTTCATCAAAAACCATGAGGTCGAACTTCTCAGAAAATATACAGGCGAAAAACTCGCAGTTTTAAAATATTTGGATGATCATACCGTTTTTCTTTTCCATTATTTCATTCATATGAGTAATTACAACGGATGAATCACATGTATGGATGGTTAAAAAGAAAACCCTCTAGCTCACCAAGAGATTAATGTTGAAATAGTTGGGATTCATGTCCTCTCGTAGTTTGTAAGTTCTGTATAAACAAATTGTTATTATTAAAATAATTATTATTTTATGAGCATACATTCATCCAATAAACAAATATCCTAGGTTATTTAAACATGCATGGAGAGACATATAGGTGGATTATGCGGATAAGGTTGGGTATCTTATCCTTGTGACACTACGAATAAGGCCTATTTTATAGTTGTTACAAAATATTGTAAAGTACTACAAATGATCTGATCTTGATCATTCATGTGGAGACATGTGAGCAGAGGACCATGAAATGAATACTCTCATTATATAACGTCATGACTTGAATCTTGAGTGAGTTGTGAACTCCTGCCTATGACAGTCTTTTGATTTTCATGAGTGAGAGTGGCCAGTTCGTCGACTCAATATGTCTACCAATTTGAGAATTCGTCTGATTGGGGATCTGGGAACACAACTACATAAGATGAAATTCATGATTCCCTATGTCGGTAAGTAGATAAATTAATCCCTTAAGGATTGATTCCAAGGCTTGAACAATGTGACACCACACCCTCTCTTGGCTTGAGAGAGTTTGTTCATAGTTAGACTATGACTTATTATTTATTAAAGGGATTAGTGGTACTTAAGGAGTTAGATGTAACTACATGGGCAAAATGATTATTCTGGCCAGCTGTACTTATGAGCACTTTATGAAGAGTCATCGCGTTGTTGATTGCTTATATCTAATGGATACAGAAATATATCTGTAATGTAAAGAGTGCAGTTGTCGATCTTTAGTGGAGTGAACAACAGTTAATAGAAGTTGGGTAATTTAATTAAAGGAGTTTAGTTCATTATCCAAGTACCATTGAAGCTTCAATCTACAAATCCATAAGATCTCCTCTATAGCTCAATTAGAATTATTGTGCACTAATTTTGGATTAATTTGAATTTTTCAAATTAATTAAGGGAATTAATTATAATGATATAATTGATTTAAATTAATTATATGTGATATAATTAATATAATGTATTTGATACATTATAATATAAAGTTTATTTGAGAGAAAATAAATATTTCAATATGATTCAAATATTAGTTATGTGGATTAGATTCAAATAGTTAAATTTAATATAAATTTGATTTATATTAAATATCATAAATTGTTGAGATATTTTCGAACTATAGGTTATATTGTATTATAATATAATATAAATCATAGATTACAAATGCCATATTAAATATGACATATAATATAATATATATTATATGATAAGTTGGTTATCATATAATTCATTATGTTATTATTAAATTAAAATATTTTAATTCAATTTTAAAATAAAAATAGGAGGGAGTTCTGTAACTCCTCCCATATATCTCTTATTCTATCGTGGAAAGTTAAAGAAACTGGTCTTGGTTTTATCTGGATTGTATGTATCGAATACAAAAAGGTCTTCCCTCTAAAATTTCCTCTCTTAGAAATTCTTCCTCCCTCTCCCAAATTGAGGGAGTCAACTATGAGGAAACTTTCTCACTTATTACCATGTTGAAGTCTATCTGGATCCTCTGTCCATTATCTCATATTATGACTATGAGATTTGGAATATGAATGCCAAGACTGCCCTTCTAAATGGCAATCTTGAGGAGACCATTTATATAGAGCAGTCTGAGGGATTCATAACCCAAGGTCAAGAGCAAAAGATTTGCAAGTTTAATTTGTCCATTTATGGATTGAAACAAGCTTCTTGATTCTGGAATATAAGATTTGATACTTCGATCAAATCTTATGGCTTTGATCAAACTGTTGATGAACCTTGTGTATACAAGAGAATCATCAATAGTTCAGTAGCTTTTTTAGTGTTGTATGTAGATGATATCCTACTCATTGGGAATGATATAGGTCTACTGACTGAAATTAAGAATTGGCTAGTGACCCAATTTCAAATGAAAGATTTGGGAGAGACACAGTTTGTTCTGGCCATTCAGATATTTAGAAATCCACTAATACAAAAATTGGATTACTTGACGTTTTTCCAATGTCAAGTAAAGGGTATACTCGACGTTCATAAAAGAGTCAAGTATTCGACTGTCAAGTGTAGTGTGATAACTTGACTCCGAATAAATGTCAAGACAAATGTTTCTTGATATAATTTTCTTGTCAAGAAAAATAATACACTTGACATTGGTGGTATGTCAAGTTTATTGATTCCTGACATTGATTACATATCATATATGATAACTCTTGACCTTTTTATGTGTCAAGTATATGTCTTTTTTTTCCAAATTAAATGCCCCAATCAATATGCTCATTTTCTACCTTGTATTCCAACAGTACAATTATATCAACTAAATAAACATTGTAAATTTAAGATCTATCAACTCAATATATTCATTAAAAATTCTATATGTTCAACTATGACCTTTCATATGAACACTCCTCATAAATTACAACAATATTTCTCTTTCACATGTATAAGCACAAAATAAAATCCCAACTATTGCTTTTGTATGAAAAACTCAACTTTCAACAAAAACAAAAGTGACAAATTTTTTAATAAGTAACTTCTCAACAAAGTACATTATTTAATCTACACATTGAGCTGTGAAGTCTAAAGATCGAGAACTAAGTGTCAGGCAAGCCATGTTTAAACAAGTCAACCTGCAAAATAGAATAAAGGGCAATAACATCAAACTTCAAAATATAGAAATAAGTGTTAAGATACAACAATGACAAAAACTCACGCACAAAGAAAAATGTACATGATTGGCTTATTTTATGCAATGGAAAAATATCATACTTGGGACCTAAAAGATATTCACAACTTTAAGTTAGGGACTTATTAGGATTTCATTCATTCTCTTTTGACCATATCCAACCTCAGGAGGAACAATTACCTTTCGCTACAAAACAAAGGAAGATAGACGAGATTTGAGAAAATGTAATAAAGAGAAAGAATATAACAAATCAAGCATATGCTAAAATTTAAAATAGAAGAATGCAGATACCTTTCGCCCACTTTCACAACTTTCACAACTTTCACAACTTATCTTATCTACAAGCAATAAAAAATAGAGAATATTTGAAGCCCAAACTTATCTAATAAATTTCATTCAAAACTACAACAAAGTAATCCAATCTTATCTACAAAATTTCATTCAAAACTACATAATATTGGAAGCCCAATTCTTCAAAATTTCATTCACCAAAATACCCGATTAACTCCAAATAGATTACCCAAAGTATGGCTTGATTCGAATGTCACTTCAAAACTACAACGAAGTAATCCAATCTCAAAAAGTTCAATAATAACGGTTAGAAAACGTAAATTCCAGCAACTATGTAACAATTCCAAAAGAGTTTCAAGGCCTTAATACCTATTAAAACGTCCAAACATCGTTAACTTTGTTGGTTAGTGGCTCCAATCCCTTGAAATCTTTGAATTGAACATTAAAAATTGAAAATAACTTAATTATTAGACCAATACTTCAACGGATAACAAATAACAATTAATACTAACCTCCAACCTTACCAAAACCTTGCTAAGATCAGTCTCAAACCAATTGGACAGCAACTCAACTCCTTCCAACACTTCAAAATCAATATAATCATCAAACATTCTGAAGGAACTCTTATACAAGAGTACCTATGAGTAGAATCGAATCTTTCCAATTCATTGTGACAGAATTTCCACATATACATTCAAACATACAGATATGCATTCACAACTCTAAATTACTGGCACGCTTAAAGGATCAATAAATAAGAGACCGAGAGATCATACTAATTGAAGACTTTTCTTCAAAGAAAATCTCGTTATCACTGGAATGGCAACTATCATTCAGCAACACCCAATCGTCTACCACGAACAGTCTCCACATGAATAGAAGGAAACAGGGACAATACCACCACTCAGAGCCCTCAGTATTCTCGGAGTGAGAATCCAAAGGGTGGGCTTTGTTCGGATTTGGTAGAGGGGAGGAGGAAAAGAGATCGTATACAACGATCAAGCAAGTGAGAGAAAGTCTCGTCTATCGTATAGACAAAATGCTTGATCGTTTAGATGAAGTATACGATCGTGTAGGAAAAGGTAAGCGTTTGTCTATACGATCGTGTGGGAAAAGCTAAGTGATCGTCTATACGATCGTTTAGTAAAGCTCGGGCGCTAAACAATCGTTTAGTAAAAGATAAGCGATCGCTTAGTAAGTAGCGCGCGTGGGTGTAAGCAATCGTTTAGCACTATCGTATAGGCTTTGATTTACTAAGCGATGACACACACTTGAAATCTCGCTCCACACCGTGAGCTATTTAAGTGTCTCAAAACGCTTCTTCATCTTACTCATCAGTTACGAAAACAAAAGAGACACCGGCCAATTATCCCATAACTGTCCAATTAATAAATAATAAATATAATCACATTATATTCATAACCTATGGATTAATATCATATATTAACTATAGTATTTTTCCTTCACTAGATATAAATCATATTTATTTCCAATTTTCTCCAAATTAATGTATCTCATACATAAAGTCAATTATATCATATATAATTCACTAGTTCAATATATCATATATAATCGAACTCCCTCTTGTCAATTTGAACATTTCAAACTAACCCAAAAACTTATTCTCAACTTGTATCCAAGCTACCAAGGGGACCCTATAGACCTATGGCTCGAAGCTCCAACGGTACGTGAATAACTTACTAAACTCTTTAGCCACAATATCCACCATTCGTTAACTACCAGCCATTCCACTAAAGACCGACAGTTGAACTCTTCTTACCATAGATATATTTCTATGTCCATTGGATATAACCAATCATAAGTACGATGATCCTTCACAGATGCTCGTAAGTACAACTAGGCCAATTTTCCGTTTTGCCCCTGTAGTTACATCTTACTCCTTAAGTACCACTGATCCCTCTAATGAACAATACAACCTAGTATTACTATGTGTGAACACTTCTCGGGCCATGAAAAGGTATGTGGCGCCACATTGTTCAAGCACCAGGATCAACCCTTAAGGGAGCAATCTATCTACTTATCCTTGTTTTGGGGAAAGAGGAACTCCATCTTGTGTAGCTGAGTTCCATGCTCCCAAATCAGACGAATCCCCAAAATAGTAGGTTTGAGTCGGCGCTCTGGCCACTCGCACCCAAGTAAATCAAAGGACCACCCTCAATGATAGGAGTTCCCAACTCACTCAGGATTGAGATCATGTTACCTATGGTTATCCTAGTGAAGTGAAGTCTCTGTCATGAACGGGGTTATATGACGAGACGTTAACACTTTGTGGTCGGATCTTATACAAACTCTTTGTATAGAACGGCCCCACTCGCATGTCCTCTACATGAATGATTAGGATTAGACCAACAGCTTAATTCTTCTTATCATAGATATATTTCTATGTCCATTGGATATAACCAATCATCAGTACAATCACCCTTTATAGATGCTCATAAGTACAGCTGGGCCAATTTACCATTTTGACCCTATAGTTACATCTTACTCCTTACGTACTACTGATCTCTCTAATGAACAATACGACATAGTCCTACTACGTGTGAACTGAAGGAAATCAAATATGAAGATTTCCATGAGCAGCAGAAAGATCATTTCAAATTATAATTGTATATGAACTTTACAATTACAGTCATAAACAGAAACATACGGTTATGCATTAATTTCAGAAATTACTGCATGATATACAAAAGATCAAAGACAAACGCTACACACTTTTGTAGATTCATCACCAAGCTCCTTGGTCACGAATGCTCAATCACAACAACACCGCAACCACGAACATTCGTCCAACATGACCTCTACACTGCACGAACACCACGCGCTCGAACTCAGCAATCATCTAGGTCACCAACAGCCAGAACAACATGAACGGCCTCCACAGAACCTTGACAGTGTCGAGTTGAGTATGACACCACCAAGAAGGCTATCTTGATATTCTCGGTGTGAGAATCTAGAGGGTAGGCTCTGTGTGGACTTGGTTTGAGATAGAACATAGGAGGAAACCACAATCGTGTAAACAACTGAGCAAGTGGAAGATGGCATAACCTATCGTATGGGTCGATGCCCAATCGTTTAGGAAAAACTAAGCGATCGTCTAGCAAAAGCTTTGCGATCGTTTAGCTCATCACTTAACTGAGTGTCTGTCGCCTACAAACATTCCACGATCGTTTAGCTCACTCCAAGTTGTCGCTTAGTAAATCCTATTTACTTGACAACTTCCGTGAGTATTTCTCCGAAAGAGGAAATCTCATTTTTACCAACATTACAGAAATTAGGAAAATATTTTTTCTTTTATCTCACGGTTACCATGAAACCACCAATAACCTCCCACTCAATTGGTTATTAGGGAGAAAGAGTTAATTATCTAATAATTAATATTATTATAAATATAAATGATAACCAATTTATCATACTACATTTATAACCTATAGTTTTAATATTTCATCTCATGAAATATATAAACCATAGTTCTTTTTCTGTTCCATGGCACTTGATGTAAATCTCATTTATATTAATCCTTCACTAGATGTATCTCATATATCATATCGATCATATCATATATAATCAAATTACCTCTTGTCAATATGAACATTTCAATTCAAAACGAAGAACTGATCCTCAACTAAATCCATTGAGCTACCAAGGGGACCTTATGGACCTGTAGCTCGAAGCTCCAACGGTACATGAATAACTGACTAAACTATTTAGTCATGGGATCCACCATCTATTAACTGCCAAGCACTCCACTAAAGACCGACAGCTGAACTCTCCTTACCACAGATATATTATGTGTCCATCTTAACCAATCAACGGTGCGACAACCTTTCACAGATCGCTCGTAAGTACAGCTCGACCAATAACCGTTATGCCCCTGTAGTTACATCTAACTACTTAAGTACCACTGATTCCTCTAATGAATATAAGTCATAGTCCTACTATGACTAAGTCCTCTCTTCCAAAGAGAAGTTGTGGCCACTATGTTCAAGCCTTGGAATCAGCCCTTAAAGGAGTAATCTCTCTACTTATCCCTGCTTCAGAAAATGAGTGAATTCCATCTTGTGTATTGAGTTCCCAGCTCCCAAATCAGACAAGTCCCCAAAAAGGAAGGCATGTTGAGTTGTCAATTTGGCCAATATCACCCATATTAATCAAATGACCGCCCTCAAAGGTAGGAGTTCCCAAAACACTCAGGATTAAGGTCGTGTCGCCTATGCTTGTTTAAGTGAGATGTAAGTCTCTAGTATTAATGGTGTTATATACAGAATCTAGTCATCTCGTGGTCCGATCTTATACAAACTCTTTGTATAAGACACATCCGCTCGCACATCTCTACATGAATGGTCAGGATCTACCATTTGTAGTAGTTTATAACACTTGCAAACCTCTACAAAGCGGGTCGTATCTGTAGTGTCACCAAGATCAGGTATCCCACCTTAATCCTTATACTACGAACCTATTTAAGTTATCACTTAAGTCATGATCCACTTGTATATCACATATACATCCTTAAGTTTACATAAGATAACCATAGAGCTTTGTTTATTGGATAGTAAATGCCAGAATGAAATAACAGTTATTTTATTCATAAAACAATGTGTATCATTACAAAGAACAAGACTCCTGGAGAATTAGGACACAAATCCCAATATGAACACCTCTTGGGCCATAAGAAGATGTGTGGCGCCACATTTTTCAAGCCCTGGGATCAACCCTTAAGGGAGTAATCTATCTACTTACCCTTACTTTGGGGAAGGAGTGAACTCCATCTTGTGTAGCTGAGTTTCCAGCTCCCAAATTAGACGAATCCCAAAATGGTAGTTTTGAGTCGGTGCTCTAGCCACTCACACCCAAGATAATCAAAGGACCGCCCTCAATCAGGATTGAGGTCATGTTACCTATGGTCATCCTAGTGAAGTGAAATCTCTATCATGAACGGGATTATATGACGAGACGTTAACACTTTGTGGTCGGGTCTTATACAAACTCTTTGTATAGGATGCCCCTCCTCGCATGTCCTCTACACGAATGATCAGGATCTGATCATCTGAGACAAGTAACAACACTTGTAACTATTCCATAAAGCGGGTCGCATCCGTAGCGTTACCAGGATAAGATTTCCCTCCTATATCCATATACTACAGACCATTTTTATTATCACTAAAGACATGTTCCACTTGTATGTCACCACATACATGTTTAAGTTAGATAAACACAACTAGAGATTTTAGTTTATTGGTTTGTGGTAAAGCAAATAAAACATCCAATGTGAAAAGTCAAGAAGTGAAGTAAATATCATATATTATACATCACAAGCATTCATACAAAAAATATTTACAAACTACAGGACACAAGACTTTTAGGCATCAACCCCAACACATTCGAACAAGCAAATCATTACAGAAGATGTTGCATTATAACCTAAATCACAAATTCATTCTAATACATCCAAAACATTTACCAAAAGTGTTTGCTCAAATCGATGCTTCACTCGAGCCTCGACCAACTTTCCTGAAAAGAAAAACAAAAGAGGAACAGGAACACTCATAAAACTATAAGAAGCTCTTACTTAACAAGTAAAGCGCAACTGTACAACGAATCTGGTAGAGGACTGACCAGGGCTAGTAGAGGGCTGACTAAATCTGGCACGAAGACTGACTGGATTTGGTGCAAGGCTAGGCTGGGCGACTAGCGCGGATCCGATGGAGGACTGACCGGTGGGCACTATATGATGGCTGACCAGTGGCGTCTGTCGCGGATCCGCTGGGTATTTAAGATTCGCCAAGAAAACTCATACAAGACACCAAAAACTTACCCAAAACGCTAACGGCATGTCTGAAATTGGGTGATGGTAAGACCAAACCACACGACGAGTCTGAAAGAGAAAGATCGGAAAGAGATGGAGAGATCGATGATGATGGGTGCACACGAAAGCCGAACCGACGATGCTCACGGTCGGTCGTTCGTTGGAGGTGCAGCGCAGCGACGGCGAACACTGAGCAATGGTCAGAGGACCTAGAAGTGGTGGCTGAAATCGACGATAGTGGGTGGGTTACAAGAAGGAGATGAAACATAAAGAAGGGAGACGGAGTTATCGTGAGGAAGGAGGGGGTTGCAACATGAGAGAGAGAAGAAGGGGGATTTTCTAGTTTGATAATTACCTTTTACTTATTTAAAATAATAAGTTAATTATTTTTATATTTTATTTGATAATTTTGATAGGAGGAAAACCAAATTTGAGAGGCAAATGAAAATGGGGGAGAGAGGAAAACAAAAAATAAAGATTAAAAAATATTACTTTTTATATTTTACTTGACATGAAAAATATGTCAAGAGCTTCTTATACTTGACATGAAAAAACTGTCAAGCAAGATCTTATATTACTTGACCCGAAAAACTGTCAAGTAATGATTCACGTGAAAAGATTCCAAACATTGCGTCAATCTTCATTTTTTTAAACCTTTTACTTGACATTTTTTTTCCAAAGAAACGTCAAGTAATTAAAAACTACAAGTGTCTAATAATGTAGATTTTGTAGTAGTGATCGAAAGAACAAAATGCTATCCCTGTCTCAGGTATCGTACATTGACATGATGCTTGTCAACTTTTCAACGCATAACTCCAAAAGAGGCTTTCAGACATGGAGTTATATTTGTTGGAATACATAAACAAGCAATGGAAGAAAAACAAGATCATTAAACATTCTAATTCATTAATTTTGGCTTCAAATTCAGCATGCTCATAAACTAAAAAGAGAGTTTCAACACTAACCTTCGAAGTACCTTTTGAATCACAATCTTCAACTGCAATCTCCTTTTCTTTTGGTTGTGAACCACCACAAGATCTTCCCTACTATTTTGTTGGAGCCTTAGATTGAGTTGTGAGACTCAAAACAAGCTTGAATTAGGGAAAATAGACGTAAAGAACTGGTTTTTCAGCAGTATGAAGAACACTTCTATAAACATTATTTTCAACAAAATTCAACTACTTGCATGCTCGATTTCCACTTCAATTTGGTTTATTTATTGCATGACTTTTAAGCACAAACCTTCTGCATGAATTTCAGCTCAAGCTTGAGAATTTGAGCTGTAAATGTAAGGGATTGGTGACTAAGCTACTATATGAAGAAGTGGGAAATTCCCACTTTTCCAATTTTTCTAATTTTTCATTTTTTTTATTTCAGTTTTGAAAATTTTTCAAAATTAAAATTAAAAACTAAAAATTAACTTTTAAATTTTAATTCTTTAATTAAAATTGAGTTCTTATTAATTTTATAAAAATCAATTCAATAATTAATTTTCTAATAAAATTAATAATTAATAATTAATTAAACAATTTAATTAATTCTGATTAATTTAATATCAAATATCAAATTAATTAATCATCAATTCCAATATGAATCCCTATTCATGAATTTAATATTTAAATTATATTTAAATATTAATCGATTCTCCAGTTTTGTTTAATTCCAAAATTAAATGTGTAATTATATCACATATCATAATTAATTCCCTTAATTCATATTTGAACGATTCAAATTAACTTATCACGCTATTTTAAAGCTTATCCGTTTGTGAGCTAGTAGGGAGACCTAATCGACCTACAGATCATGGGCTCCAACGATCCGAGATTAATTGGCTAAACTCTTTACACCAAATTAATGCCCATTTGTTAACTACTGGGTCACTCCACTAATGTCTGTTGTTGCACTCCCTTCGCTGTAGATATGTTGTGTCCACTCGATATAACCATGATTAGTAAGTTAACCCTTCATAGGTTGTTTGTAATAACAGTTGGGTCAAATGGTTGTTTTACCCTCGAGATTACCTCTTGTTCCTTAAGTTCCACTGACCCTCTAATGAATAATTGGTTTGTGATCTGATCATCAAATCGAGTCCCTCTCGAGCCAATAAGAGGGTGGGGTCTCTTTTTCAAGACCCGAAGTTAGCACTTAAGGGAACAACCTATCTACTATCCCTGAAAGTGGGTAGGAGTGAATTCCATCTTGCACCCTATGTCCCCAGCTATCTACCCAGTTTTACCTCTTAAATGGGAGGCTTATTGAGCTGGTGCTATTGAGCCAACCCTCACCCATGCAAATCTAAGAATAATCCTGAATAAACAAGAGTTCATAGTTAGCTCAGGATTAAGGTCAAGTTACCTAGGTCATCATTTTAAAATAGTCAGCCTTAAACAGTGAACAACATTATAAAGTAAGAGTGACTCATTTTTTGATCCGATCTTGTGCAAACTCATTACATAGGATGCCCCACTTCTCATGTCATCACATGTACGAATCAAGATCACTTCATCTATACCACTTTACAACTCTTGTAACAACTGCAGAGTAGGGCGCATCGATAGTGTTACCAGAATAAGGCACCCAATCTTATTCATATACTATACATCATTTAGACTATTTACGCGAACTTGATCCACTCTTGTGTCTCCACATAAAGTTCAAGTATTCATGTAATAGTCATAGATCTTTTAGTTTATTGGATTTATTTCTAAATGAAATAAGAAATTCATATGTTCAATACAACTTTATTGAATCAAACTTAAATAACAACCTTATTAATTTACAGATAAGTTTATTGTTTACAAACCACGAGTTTTAGAACATAAAATCCAACAATATTGTTTAAGGAACAGTGTTCTAAGACACATCAAGAAGATGAGGAAATGAGATGGATCCCCTATGCATCGGCTATTGATAGCCTCATGTATGTGATGTTATGTACTAGACTTGACATTTGCTATGCAGTGGGGATAGTAAGTAGATATCAGACTAATCCAGAATTTGATCACTGGACCGCCTTTAAAAACTCCTCAAGTATCTATGGAGAACGAGGGATTACATGCTCGTGTTTGATTCTAAGGATCTAATCCTTACAGGATACACGGACTCTGATTTCCAGATTGATAAGGATTCTAGAAAATCCACATCAGGATCAGTGTTCACTCTTAATGAAAGAGCAATAGTCTTGAAGTGTACCAAGCAAGGGTGCATTACTGATACTACTATGGAGGTTGAGTACATAACGGCTTGTGAAGCTGCTAAGAAAGTTATGTCGCTTCGAAAATTCCTAACAGATCTGGAAGTAGTTCCAGACATATAAAAGGCTATCACCCTTTATTGTAATAATAGTGGTGTTGTGGCTAATTTCTGAGAGCCTAGGAGTCACAAACGCGGGAAGTACATAGAGTGAAAGTATCATCTCATTTGAGAGATTGTGTATCGAGGAGACATGATCGTCACGTAGATAGTTTTGAAGCATAGTGTTGCTGATCCATTTATAAAGGCCCTCTGGCTAAGGTGTTTGAGGGCACCTGCAGAGTATGGGTCTACAGGACAGATTAAATTTAGTCTAAGGCAAGTGGGAGATTTTGTACTGGGCGTATTATGCCCTAGTTTATTGTTTTATGTGTTCTTTTATATCAGTATAACTTTTATAATGTACACCACACTAGCTTTAGGACAAGTGGGAGATTGTTGGGGTTGATACCCTAAATCTAGTGGGTCATGCAGTTTGTAATTGTAATATACAAATATTTTGTTTATTTAATAAAATATGAGATGTTTTATTCAATATTTAGTAGCAATAACCCAAAAACCAATAAACTAACATCCAAGGTTATCATATGTAGCTTAAACATGTATGTAGAGACATATAGGTGGATCATGTATAAGTGACAACCCAAATGCTCTGTATAGATGGATAAGATTGGGTACATTCTCCTGATGACACTACATATATGGCCCGCTTTGTAGATATTACAATTGTTGTAAAGTGCTCCAAATTATTTGATTCTGATCATTCATGTAGAGACATGTGAGTGGGGGTGTTCTATACAAAGGAGTTTGTATATGACCAAACCAGGAAATGTTTAGTCTCATTATATAACACTGTTCATAATAGAGATTTACGATTTTCCAGGATGAGCATAGGTGACAAAACCTGAATCCTAAGTGAGTTGTGAACTCTTGCCTATGAAGGCGATCCTTTGATTTGTATGGGTGAGAGTGGCCAGATCGACGATTCAATAAGCCTGCCATTTTGGGGATTCGTCTTATTATGGAGCTGGAAACACAGCTACACAAAATGAAATTCACATCTTCCTTAACATCTGGATAAGTAGATAAATTGCTTTCTTAAGGGCTGATTCCAGGGCTTGAACAAGGTGCCACCACACCCTCTCTTGGCCCGGAAGGGGTTTGTGTAAGGATACGGAGTGTATGTTATGCTGTGATGTGTCTGTTATGTATCGCTTATACACACTACTAATGATGAAAATGATTCAAGTTCAAGTTGCCATAAACTTGATGACATAAATTTAATCTCTTTTTCTTTATCTAACTCTAACGCATGGTTTATGAATGACATGAATGATTTGCTGAGTGCTTTGCGATAAAGAGAATTTTATGCGATACTACATCTAAGTATATGCGTTGATAGTGCTATGCTCATAGTATGCGGTGAAGTAGTGCATGTCACAAGTTTTCTTACGCTGAAACCAAGTATAATTCCAACGCAAGTTTCTCAGAATGATTCGAGGTCGAACACAGGGATTATTTTCGTTAATGCGTACTTATGTAATACATGCGACCAGTTTTTAACAATGAATAAAGAATGGGGGTTTATATAGGAATATACATTGCAATGAAATAAAAATTGCGTTAATAAAGTAAAATTCTAAACTAATATGATACAAGGTACAAGATACATGATACACGATACTGAGGTCGAGAACTAACTGCGAAGTTGTACAAAGAATCGATGTATGTGATGGCAAGTCTTTATGAATGAAACAGAAAGAGAAAGGGTAAATAGTAAAAACATCGCAAATTGTTAATTGTATTAAAGATGCAACTAAGGTTCCGCTTTCCCTTGGCGTACACCTCTCGGTGATCGGCCGTGTCCTCATATCTCTATGGTGAAACAGGGATGAATGTGATGAACGCAAGGTTGTTTCCATCTCTGGAAATACTTCTTGCTTTAGTTAACGCGTTCTTCCAACCTTCTCTCGATAGGCGGAATAACATCTTCACTTCTGCTCTCACAGGTGAAGATGCTGTCGAGCATGCTTTAGCTAAACTTAATTATTTCCTTAACACAATTTAACTCACTTGCTTAATTCTTGCTATTTACCAAGGGGATTAAGAACACATCATGGAGAAAAAAGATTATGGATATACGGAAAGAGACAGAGAGATGACAATGGTGACTATCATAACATTTAATTCTAAAATTAAGCGTTTGATACATGTGAATGAAAGATTAGAGAAGATGAATACAGATGATGAAATAGAGATTAGAAACAAATACGGAAAGAGTGTCAACGTCTTGACACAGATCCCAAACGGAGATTGTGCTTGCCGGCATGTGGAAGTGGTGGAGGGGAAAGCTTCCCTCTCAGGCTTGCTTTCCCGGTAGAATTGACCTTCGCACAGAGCTTCAACTACGAGAATTGGAAGGATTCTCTGCTCGGAGACTCACCTCTCGGCATTGTCTCGTGGTTCTCCCGGATCTACTCTGGACAGTCGCTTCAGACCAACCTCTCTCTCAGAATCAGTATATGCACGTCTCTATGTATACATATATATCAAGTATGAATTTGAAGAAGCTATTTATAAACGAGACTTGGCTCTTTGAAGTGGTAGTCCCCACTGTATAGTTATGGTAGTTCCTAAAATGGCGGAATGGAAAATTTCTTCTGTTACACAATCAATCAGTCAGAAATGCACAACTGAAAGTTGTATACTTGTCCGAATCTTCCGCAAATACATTGCTCTTTACATCTTCGATCTATCGCCACATGCAGTGTTATTTTTTATTACCACATACGGTTGAAATTGCGTTGATCGCTAAAGCTCTTGATCAATTGTCGCATGCGTCGTCATTGCATTGATCGTCTGTTCGTTCTTGATTGATTGGCGCAATGCGATGTAGATGCGTTGATCATTTCGTCTTTGAACCATGGATGCAAGCGGTGACCAATTTCCGGCGAAACAGAAACAGAAACATTCTATTTTACCATCGCAATGGTGTCAGTAGGTGTATTTACGACATTTCATAATTTTCGCATTTCTTAGCCAATTTATATACTATCGACGCAACTTTTCTTTCTTTTAGCCGCAATATCTAAATAAAACAATATAAATAATTTTTATTTCTACAAGTTATCAGTTTGGTCATAGTTGGACTATGACTTATTGTTCACTATAAGTATCAGTGGTACTTAAGAAATTAGATGTAACTATAGAGGGCAAAACGGTAATTTTAGCCCAACTTTACTTACGAATAATTTATGAAGGGTTATCACACCATTGATTGGTTATATCCAATGGACACAGAAATATATCTGTAGTGCAAAGACTGCAGTTGTCGGTCTTTAGTGGAGTAGCCGACAATTAATGGATGTTGGATAATTTAATTAAAGAGTTTAATTAATTAGCTAAGTACCATTGGAGTTTCAATCTACAATGATTAAACTACACATTGGGTCGAAGGTTCTTAGATTACCCATTTGTTATCCATTATTGATTTGTGGCATCTTATTGTAGGATTGTATCAATTTCAGCGGAAGAACAAGGATCATCTAAGCATTCAAATTCACTAATTTTGGCATAATATAAAGTATGCTTCTGTAGAAAAAATGGGTTTCAAGATATACCTCTTGAATAACTTCTTCAAAGCTCCATCTCCAGCGGTAATCTTCTCCATATCTTATTGTAGACCACCTCAAGATCTTTCTCACTATTCTCTTGGTGCTCTAGATTGAGTTGTGGGACTCAAAACAAGCTTGAATCAAGGGATGAAGGAGAAAAGTTCACTGCTGCAACAAGGTTGAAGAACCTTTCTTCAAACCAGTTTTTCTCTCAAAATCCTTTTTAATTGCATGCCCGATTTTCACTCCAATCTTCTCATCATATTGCAGATCAACATGCAAAGAGAAGAGTTGCATGAGCTGCAGCTCATGCTTGGAGAAGACAAGACCAAATAGTTGCTTCATGAGTGAGCTAGGTAAGTGATGGATAATTGAAAAATCTTTTTTTCCAATTAAATGTGTTTTTGTTTTCTTTTTCAATTTTATCTAAAAATCAAAATTTGATTTAATAAATCTATTTGATTTTTAAAATGAAAAATTAATTAATTTCATAAATTAATTAATTAATAAATAAAACTTAATTAATTTAATATCAAATATTAAATTAATTTTAACACATACCCATCTTTATATATTTAAATCATATTTAAATATATAATTTCTCCTATACCGTTTAATTCTAAAATTAAACATAATTATATCACATATAATTACTAATTCCCTTAATTCTAATTTGAACATTTCATATTAACTTATCACGCTATTCTAGAGCTAGTCCGTTACTAGCTAGTAGGGGACCTCGCAAACCTACAGATCATGGGTTCCAACAATCTGAGATTAATTGGCTAAACTCATTAAACCAGATTAATCTCCATTCGTTAACTAATAGGTCATTCCACTAAAGCCCATAGTTGCACTCCCCTCACTATAGATATATTATGTCCACATGATTTAACCATAATCAGCAAGTCGACCATTCACAGGTTGTTCTTAATAACGGTTGGGTCAAATATTTGTTTTACCCTCGAGATTATATTTTATTCCTCAAGTCCCTACTGATCCTCTAATGAACAATTAGTTTATGATCTAATCACCAAACCAAACTCTCTCAGCCCAGTGAGAGGGTGAGGCCCCTTGCAAGGCTATGTCTCGGGTAGGCGTGAACTTCATCTTGCAAGGCTATGTCTCGAGCTATTCATCCGATCTTATCCCCAAAATGGTAAGTTTATTGAGCAACTTGTTGGAGTACTCTCACCGTTTGCAGATTAAAGGATAATCCCGAACAAACAGAAGTTCGTAGCTAGCTCAGGATTAAGATCGAGTTAAGCTAGGTCATCTGGGTGAAATAGTCAATCTTAAACAGTAAACAACATTATAAAGTAAGAGTGACTTATTTCTTGGTTCTGATCTCATGCAAACTCATTGCATAGGATGCTCCCACTCCTCATGTCATAACATGTACAAATTAGGATCACATCATATGTAGCATTTTACAACTCTTTGTAACAACTACAGAGTAGGCCACATGCAATGGTGTTATCAAACTAAGGTACCCAACCTCATTCATGTACCATAGATCATTTTTACTATTTACTCGAACCCGATCCACTCTTATGTCTCCACATAAAATTCAAGTACTCATACAATATTCATGGGTCTTAGTTTATTGGATTTAGACTTTCATGCAATTTATGAGATCAATAAAAAGTATAATAGAAAATGTTTATCATTTTACAAACTACGAGTTTTTAGGACATAAAACCCAACAATACTCCCACTTGGACTAGAACTCCAACGAATCAATATATACAAATATATACAATGTTGGGTTTACATGGAAAGAAAAAAATATACAAATACAATAAACTAGGGCATTACAACACCCATCAATTCTCCCACTTGCCCTAGTGATACAAAACCCGTAGACCAAGTTCTTCTAGGTGACCCTCGAACACTTTAGTCGAGAGGGCCTTCGTAAAAGGATCGGCTAAATTGTCTTGGGAAGAAATTTGAGTGACAATGACATCTCCTCTGTGTACAATCTCCCTGATGAAATGGTACTTCTGTTCGATATGCTTTCTACTTTTATGGCTTCATGGTTCCTTTGAATTTCCAACTACTCCACTGTTGTCACAATAATGAGTGACAGACAGGTGCATGTTAGGAACTACTTCCAGATCTATCAGGAACTTTCTGAGCCATACTGCTTCTTTTGCTGCTTCGCTTGCAGCTACATACTCAGCTTCCATTATGGAGTCCACAATACAATTCTTTTTGGTGGAGTCCACTGTTAGAATGCTCTTGTTCGTAGCCAGATTTTATGAACAAAAGGTGGTCTATTAGAATGCTTCATGGCAATTGGAGAAAAGGTTTCTTCAAAATGTGGAGTCCACTGTTAGACCACTCCATAAAATGTGGCTACGAACAAGAGCATTCTAATAGACCACCTTTTGTTAGACCACTCCATAAATTGTAGAGTCCACTATTGTCATAATATACTGCTTCATGGCAATTGGAGAGAAGGTTTCTTCAAAATCTAACCCCTCTTTTTGGGTAAACCCTTTTGCCACAAGTATAGCTTTGTAGGTCTGTACCTTATCAGCTTGGTCTCGTTTTCTCTTGTAGATCCACTTGCAACCGATGGGTTTTACCCCTTCCGGTTGATCTACAAGATCCCAGATAGAATTGAAATACATAGATTCCATTTCAACGTCCATGGTTTTAATTCATTGGTCTTTGTCCACATCGTTCATTGCTTGATTAAAAGATAATGGATCCTCTAAACCATCATCTAGTATGATGACTTGAGTTTCAGTTAAACCCATGTACCAGTCAGGCTGTTGCACAACCTTCCACTACGACGAGGCATTCTCAACTCTTGAGAAGCATGTGAAGTATCAATTTCATCAACAACTCTTGTTGACGGACCTGCTCTATCAACAACTCTTCTTGAAGGACCTGCTCGATCAACAACTCTTGTTGATACATTTTTCGTTTCTCTGGACATTTCTTCTATTACTAGCTTACTGCGAGGTTGATGGTTCTTTATATAATCTTCCTCCAGGAAGGTTGCATTTATCGATACAAATACTTTATCTTCCTGAGGATCATAAAAGAGACCACTTTTGTTTATTTTGGGTAGCCTACAAATAGGCATACGTTTGAATGGTGTTCTAGTTTTTTTAGGATTCTGCACTAACACATGTGCTGGACAACCCCAAATCCTGAAGACGTAAATTTCCTTTACATCCCATCCAGAATTCGTAAAGCGTTTCAGAAATTCTTTTCAAGGGAACTATATTCAAAATATACACCACGGTCTCAACTGCGTGTCCCCAATAAGAATTTGGTAACTGAGCGTAACTCATTATGGAACGAACCATGTCCAACACGGTTCTGTTTCCCCTCTCTGCCACATCGTTTTGCTAGGGTGTGCCAGGGGCTATGAGTTGAGACTGAATTCCATGTTCTATCAAATAGTTTTGAAATTCTATATCCATATACTCACCACCTCGATCCGATCAAAGTGTTTTAATCTTTTTACCTAATTGGTTCTGAACCTCAGCCTTATACTCTTTGAACTTTTCAAAAGTTGTAGACTTTTGGTACATTAGGTAAATATGCCCATACCTGGAATAATCATCTATAAAACTGATGAACTATTCATACCCTCCTCTTGCTCTAACATTTAGAGGCCCATAAAGGTCTGAGTGAATCAGCTCTAGGGGTTCCTTGGCTCTAAGATCTTTTCCAAAAAAAAGATCTTTTTGTCGTTTTACCCTCAAGACAAGACTCACATGGTGGTAATGAACTGTCTTCCAACTTATTTAGATGACCGTTCTTAACCAATCTTTCAATCCTGTTGAGATTTATGTGACCCAGTCTTAAGTACCAAAGATAGGCATTTGGATAAATCTTCCTCTTCTTATGAGTCCCACCGGTTTTAAATATCTCTATGTTCAAAATCGCTTTGACCTCAGTTGGTTTTAACATGTACAAGTTATTTTCTAATTTTGCAGAGCAAATCTATTTATTTCCCATTTTGATGAACATTTCACCATTTTTGAAATAAACTTTATAATTTTGTTCTAGCAAATAGGAAACAGAAATTAGATTCTATTTCATAGAAGGAATATAATATGCATTTTTCAAATAAATGTACTCATCTTCTATAAATAACTTCATATCTCCCACTGCTTTGGCCGAAACAATCTACCCGGTCCCTACCTTAAAGATTGTTTCACCTTCTGTCAACTGCTCCAGGAACTTATTTCCTGTGAGATAGTACATACATGATTAGCGGCACCTGAATCAATTATCCAGATTTTATCATTTTCCACTAAACATGCTTCGATAACAAGTAAATCATATTTATCTCGTTGTTCGATTTCAACATTCTCATCTACATAATTCATAATTTCATATGAGTTGAGAGATAGAGGACAATCCTCTGTTAAAACTCTTTTGGTATAATCAACCGCTAGTAATATGTTTGTTGATTTGATTTTACTATTATGTACATCGGAAGCGAGTATTCTAGAATTTGACATGCTGATAAAAATCAAACAAATTCTAATTAAAAAATTGTAACTAAATCTAAAGTCAAGTTTTAGCAAAAAGTAATAATGTACCCATAACCATTATTTATTTGCAACGATATTTTAGTGAGTTAGAATATGTGCTACCGTGGGGCAATCAGATACTCCTTCACTAAAACAAACAATTTTGACCAAACACTATCCCCGGAATAACTATTATTCCTATTGTCTCCGGAATAACTCTTATTCCTATAGTCGTTTAGTTATCGTTTTCGGTCAAGATCTTTACTAACAACTTAGTAATTCTTGTAAGTGTGACTCGCCATTTTTAGATCCTATAGGACGACATGAATTTGCCTCTGAAATAAAAGACAACATCCAAGACGGAACTATAAGATCCTATTCATTTTACTGAAGCCTGGGTTGTTCCGCATTCTATTCCCTCCGTGGGGATAGCCGTCGTTAAACGACTAGCAAAGGACCGCTTAAAGCTAACCAGCAGGCGCAACATAGAAATTTCACGGTTCAGACTAATGGAGGAGACCACAGGATATATTGACACATATCCTTCACCCACTTACTATGAACTACTTCTTCCGTTTACCTTGATATTGACTCATACAAAACACTTTCCATAGGGAGGTCACTCCCAGGGTGACACGAAGCGCCATAAGAATCTCACGATGTAAACTATATGGAGACATGGCAGTTGAAATCTATTTATCGTATAATAGACTTATATTTGAACAACTTCCTCTTATTCACCAAAATCTAGATTTAAGCTAAAAAAAATACTCTTCATAGGGAGACCACTCCTAGGGTGACACGAAGTACCGCTTAAATCTGGATTGTGAACTCTTAGAGACGTGAGAGCTAAAAATAACGTATCGTATATGTTATTAATCTCCCACTGAAGTTTTCTAATAACTCTATCATATATAAGTTATTAAACTGCCACTGAAGTGTTCTATTTTGGGTAGATTTATACTTAGGTTCTTTTCACCTAATAAAACAATCCTAAGTCTATGTGGTTTATCCAAGTATAACTCTTATTATTGGATTTTAACCTATGATGTCTAGGTGATAAACCATTTTATTACCTCACGTCACTCACGTATGCTCATAAAACCGGTTACCAACGCTCAATAATTTGACCATAATCCCCAGGTAGGAGGTGTTCCGTAAACCATCAACTTAAGTACCCCCAGCCTTATATAGGATTATATACCGATTGAGTTTGTAACCTAGGTTTTATAAGTTTTAACAATTAAAACAGGTGGTCAACCTACGTGAGCATATAGCTGTTGTTTATGGATTTTAAATGTCTATCCCAACTTTATAACAACTTATAAAACTTTAGACATGCTAAACATCCACAACATACATGAGGCATTAATTTAATATAACATTTATATTAAATACAAGAAACCCTAACATGCATACTATATATTATAACAATTATAACATACTTTCAATGCATGTTACATGCATCCTACAGTGGGATTTTAAATCTAAATGGCATACTATATAAACATACAAGATTTATTTAATTATAACATACATCAAATGCATAAATAATTAAACACAGACTGATATGGTTTTAGTTTTAGCAAAAACAAGTAAACAAAACCTAATTATTACAAAACAGTTTCCAGACCACTCCTGGACTGCTGGAACCGCTCTAAAACGAACTCAAGTAGCTTGAACTGGACCCGAACCGTTTGAACTGGACCAGCCAAGTCTAAACTGGACTAGCCAAGAACCATTCGAAGCTGAACCGGATAAGATCACAAAAGAACCGGTCGAACCAGCAACCCTTGCACATGTTTAACATCTCGCTAATTCTCATCGTTTAGCAATGACGACCATCGTCTTGCATTTTGCCAAATCTCTTAGTAAATGCTTGATCGTTTAGTGTGCGAAAAGATAAACGATCGTTTAATGCCATCGCATAGCATTCAATGCATCGTATAACTCCCGCACAGAGGTAAACGATCACGTAGTGCTATCGCATAACAACTCAACGCATCGTTTAGCTCCCGATCAAAGATAAACGATCGAAGTAAGCGATCGTTCAAGGCATCGTATAGTTCTTTATCACAATCGCTTAGTTATATCGTATAGAACCAAACGATCGCTTAACACAATCATCTAGCGCTATATGTCATCGTTCAGTATTCGTCGTGTAGCTAAACGATCACTACGCTCCATCGTATAGAACATCATCACGTCGTTCAGCATCGTAGGTAAGCGATTTGTTTAGTTCCATCGCATAGAAACTTCAACGCATCCCTTAGCACTTCGTCTATACGATCACTTAGCACCGCATCTAAACGATCGTTCAGCGCTATCGCGAAGCACTTTATCGCTTTCCTTAGCGCGCATCGTTGCTAAACGATCATATAGTAGATTCAACATATCGTTTAGTTCCCACACCAAAGCTAAACGATCGCTTAATGCTATCATATAGCAAATTGAACGCATCGTTTAGCTCCCGTAGGTACACAATCATCTAGCGTTCAACATCATAACGACCAGCGCCCATTGTTATACGATCGTCTAGCTTTTCTTCACATCGTGTAGCGCCTGGAGCTGGACGATCGTTTAGCAATTGGAACCTCAACGACGATAAAAACATAGGCTGATTTTTCTGGAACTGCAACTCGGCCTATTCGTTTGTTTCTTTGATTCACAGCTTAATTTCTACTCTAATGACTCCAAATAAATTACAGACTCTGGGAAACACATTAAAGCTCATCAAACAAGAGCCAATTATAAATTTAAATGAGGAATTAAAGAGAATTAAACAACCAAATCTCAAAAAACTATATCAATGCATCAGTTTCATATTTCTCATATAAAACACCCACCAAACTAAAATTAAACCGAATTGAATGCTTATTTGATGTTCTGATACCAATTGTAGGATTGTATCAATTGCAGCGGAAGAACAAGGATCATCTAAGCATTCAAATTTACTAATTTTGGCATAATATAAAGTATGCTTCTGCAGAAAAAATGGGTTTCAAGACATACCTCTTGAAGAACTTCTTCAAAGCTCTATCTCCAGCTGCAATCTTCTTCATATCTTGTTGTACACCACCTGAAGATCTTCCCCACTATTCTCTTGGTACTCTAAATTGAGTTGTGGGACTCAAAACAAGCTTGAATCAAGGGATAAAGGAGAAAAGTTCACTGCTACAACAAGGTTGAAGAACCTTTCTTCAAACCAGTTTTTCTCTCAAAAACCTTTTAAATTGCATGCCCGATTTTCACTTCAATCTTCTCATTATATTGTAGATTAAGATGCAAAAAGAAGAGCTATAGCTCATGCTTGGAGAAGACAAGGCCAAATAGTTGCTTCATGAGTGAGCTAGTTAAGTGATGGATAATGGAAAAATCCATTTTTCTATTTAAATATATTTTTGTTTTCTTTTTTAATTTTATCTAAAAATAAAAATTTGACTTAGTAAATCTATTTGATTTTAAAAATAAAAAATTAATTAATTTCATAAATTAATTAATTAATAAATAAAACTTAATTAATTTAATATCAAATATTAAATTAATTTTAACACATATCCATCTTTATATATTTAAATCATATTTAAATATATAATTTCTCCTATACCGTTTAATTCTAAAATTAAACATAATTATATCTCATATAATTACTAATTCTCTTAATTCTAATTTGAATGTTTCAAATTAACTTATCACGCTATTCTAGAGCTAGTCCGTTACGAGCTAGTAGGAGGACCCCGCGGACCTATAGATCATGGGCTCCAACGATTCGAGATTAATTGGTTAAACTCATTAGAACAGATTAATCTCCATTCGTTAACTAATGGGTCATTCCACTAAAGCCCATAGTTGCACTCCCTTCACTATAAATATATTATGTCCACATGATTTAACCATAATCAGCAAGTCGACCCTTCACAGGTTATTCGTAATAATGGTTAGGTCAAATATTTGTTTTACCCTCGAGATTACGTCTTATTCCTCAAATCCCTACTAATCCTCTAATGAACAACTGGTTTGTGATCCAATCACCAAACCAAACACTCTCAGCCCAATGAGAGGATGGGGCCCCTTGTTCAAGACATGGATTCAGTACTTGAGAGAATAACCTTTCTCCTATCACTAAATCAGGTAGGCGTGAACTCCATCTTGCAAGGCTATGTCCTCAGCTATTCATCCGGTCTTATCCCCAAAATGGTAAGCTTATTGAGCAGTGTTGTTGAACTACTCTCACCGTTTACAGATCAAAAGATAATCCCGAACAAACAAGAGTTCGTAGCTAGCTTAGGATTAAGTTCTAGTTAACCTAGGTCATCTAGGTGAAATAGTCAGTCTTAAACAGTAAACAGCGTTATAAAGTAAAAGTAACTTATTTCTTGGTCCTGATCTCATGCAAACTCATTGCATAGGACGCCCCCACTCCTCATATCATAACATGTACGAATTAGGATCACATCGTATGTAGCACTTTACAACTCTTTATAACAACTACAGAGTAGGCCGTATCCAATGGTGTTACCAGAATAAGGTACCCAACCTCATTTATGTACCATAGATCATTTTGACTATTTATTCGAACCCGATCCACTCTTATGTCTCCACATAAAGTTCAAGTACTCATACAATAGTCATGGGTCTTAGTTTATTGGATTTAGACTTTCATACAATTTATGAGATCAATAACAAATATAATAGAAAATATTTATCATTTTACAAACTGTGAGTTTTTAAGACATAAAATCCAACACTTATTGACTCAAAAACCTGACTTACTCACTCTTGTAGAACCTGTTATTGAATATGTAAATTGCACATGTTAAAACCTAATTCCAATAAACAAACGAACCTCTGACTATAGCATGAATACTTGAACTTTATGTGGAGACATAAAAATGGATCAAGTTTGAGTATATAGCCAAAACGGTCTTTAAGTATAAGGATAGGGTTGGATACCTTATCTTCGGAATACTATGGATTTCACCTGTTTTGTATTTGATACAAACGATATGATCCTGAAATCGTTCATGTAGAGACATGCGAGTGGGGACATCCTATGCAAAAGACGTTTGCATAAGACCGGACCACGAAATAGACACTTTTTTATAATGTCGTTTACTGTTAAAACTTACTATTTAAAGTTAATGACCTAGGTAACTCAATCTTAATCCTTAGCTAACTATGAACTCCTATTTATTCGGGATTATCCTTTAATCTGCATAGGTGAGAGCGGTTCAACATCACTGACTCAATATGCCTTCCATTTTAGGGGTAAGACCAGGTAGATAGTGTGGGACATAGTCCTGCAAGATGGAATTCTTTCCTACCCGATTCTAGGGATAGTAGATAAGTTGTTTTCTTAACTGTTGACTTCAAGTTTTGAACAAGGGGCCCCACCCTCTCAATGACCTGAGAGGGACTTAGTTTTGTGGTTGGATCACAAACCAATTGTTCATTAGAGGATCAATGGAACCTAAGGAACAAAATGTAATTATAGGGGTAAAACGATAATTTTGACCTATTTGTAATTATGAACAACCTTTGAATGATCGACTTACTAATCATGGTTAAATCATGTAGACATAAATATATCTACAATAAGGAAAGTACAGCTACTGGGCTTTAGTGGAATGTCCTGACAGTTAACGAGTATTGGTTAATCAAGTTATAGAGTTTAGCCGGTTAATCTTGAAGAAGGCGAGATCACTCTCAAGGTTGGAACAGGAGAGGTTGTCTCGGCCAAAGCAGTGGGAGACTTGAAGTTGTTTTTCGACAATAGATATATCATACTTAAAGATGTTTTGTATGCACCTCTTATGAAGAGGAATTTAATATCTATCACTTGTATTATGGAACAAATATATAAAATATCTTTTGAAGTTAATGAAGCGTTCATTTTCAGAAAAGGTATTCAAATTTGTTCTGCTATACTTGAAAACAACTTATATAAGTTAAGACCAATTAAAGAAAAATTTGTCTTAAATACTGAGATGTTTAGAACAGTCGAAACTCAGAATAAAAGACAAAAAGTTTCTTCTAATGCCTATCTATGGCACTTAAGACTTGGTCACATAAATCTCAATAGGATTGAGAGATTGGTTAAGAATAGACTACTAAATCAGTTAGAAGACAATTCTTTACCTCCATGTGAGTCTTGTCTTAAGGGAAAAATGACTAAGAGATCTTTTACTGGAAAAGGTCCCAGAGCCACAATACCCTTAGAGCTCGTACATTCGGACTTTTGTGGACCAATGAATGTCAAAGCTCGAGGTGGGTATGAATATTTCATCAGTTTTATTGATGATTATGCAAGGTATAGTCATATTTACCTAATGCATCACAAGTCTGATTCTTTTGAAAAGTTCAAAGAATATAAGGCTGAGGTTGAGAACCAGTTAGGTAAAACAATTAAGACACTACGATCAGATCGAGGTGGGGAGTACATGGACTTAAGATTCCAAGACTATATGATAGAACATGGAATCAAGTCACAACTCTCTGCACCTAATATGCCTCAGCAGAACAGTGTATCTGAAAGAAGAAAAAGAACCTTGTTGGACATGGTTCGCTCAATGATGAGCTTTGCTGAGTTACCTGATTCCTTTTGGGGACATGCATTAGAGCCTGCTGTCTATATTTTGAATAACGTTCCCTCTAAAAGTGTTTCAGAAACACCTTATGAGCTATGGAAAGGGCGTAAAGGCAGTTTACGTCACTTTAGGATTTGGGGATGCCCAGCACATGTGTTAGTGCAAAATCCTAAAAATTGGAATGTCGTTCAAAACTATGCCTATTTGTATGTTATCTAAAAGAAACAAAAGGTGGTCTATTTTATGATCCTCAAGAGAATAAGGTATTTGTATCGAAAAATGCCACCTTCTTAGAGGAATACCACATAAGAAGTCATCAACCTCGCAGTAGACTAGTATTGAATGAAATTTCCAAATATGCTACAGATAAAGCTAGTTCATCTACTAAAGTAGTAGATAAAACTAGTACATCTGGTCAGTCGCATCCTTCTCAAGAGTTGAGAATGCCTCGACGTAGTGGGAGGGTTTTTCATCAACCTGACCGTTACTTGGGTTTTACAGAAACACAAGTCGTCATACCTAATGACGGCATAGAAGATCCATCGACCTATAAACAGGTGATAAAATATGTGGACTGTGATCAGTGGTTCAAAGCCATGGACCTCGAAATGGAGTCTATGTACTTCAATTCTGTCTGGAAACTTGTAGATCAACCAAATGATGTAAAACCAATTGGTTGCAAGTGGATCTATAAGAGAAAACGAGACCAAGCCGGTAAAGTACAGACCTTTAAAGCTCGACTTGTGGCAAAGGGTTATACCCAGAGAGAGGGAGTGGACTATGAAGAAACTTTCTCTCCCGTTGCCATGCTTAAGTCGATTAGAATACTCTTATCCATTGCCACCTTTTATGACCATGAAATTTGGCAGATGGATGTCAAGACAGCCTTTCTAAATGGTGATCTTGAGGAGAGTATCTATATGGCTCAACCAGAGGGGTTTATTGCACAAGGTCAAGAACAAAAGGTTTGTAAGCTTCAAAAATCCATTTATGGGTTGAAACAAGCTTCTAGATCTTGGAATATAAGATTTGATACTGCGATCAAATCTTATGGCTATGAACAGAATATTGACGAGCCTTGTGTTTACAAGAAGATCGTCAATTCTACTATAGTGTTCTTAGTTTTATATGTTGACGATATTCTACTCATTGAAAATGAAGTAGGTTACCTAACTCACATCAAGAAATGGCTAGCAACGCAGTTCCAAATGAAAGATTTAGGAAATGCGCAGTATGTTCTCGGGATTCAGATTATTTGGAACCGCAAGAACAGAACACTAGCCATGTATCAAGCAACTTATATAAACAAAATGTTGTCTAGGTATAAGATGCAGAATTCCAAAAGAGGTCTGTTACCTTTCAGATATAGAATTCATTTTTCAAATGATCTATGTCCTAAGACACCTCAAGAGGTTGAGGATATGAGACGCATTCCCTATGCTTTCGCAGTAGGGAGCCTGATGTATGCAATGTTATGTAATAGACCTAACATATGCTAGGCAGTAGGGATAGTCAGTAGGTATCAGTCCAATCCTGGATATGATCATTGGACTGCCGTTAAAAATATCTTCAAGTATCTTAGGAGAACAAGAACTACATGCTCGTGTATGGTACTAAGGATTTGATCCTTACTGGATACACTGACTCTAATTTTTAAACCGATAAAGATGCTAGAAAGTCTACATCTGGATCAGTGTGCATCTTAATGGAGGAGCAGTAGTGTGGAGAAGTGTAAAGCAAAACTATATTGTAGACTCCACAATGAAAGCTGAATACGTAGCTGCTTGTGAAGCAACAAAGGAAGCAGTATGGTTGAGGAAATTCTTGACAGATTTGAAAGTTGTTCCAAATATGCATCTGCCTATCACCCTATATTGTGATAATAGTGGTGCAGTTACAAATTCAAGAGAATCAAGAAGCCACAAGTGCGGCAAGCATATTGAGTGCAAATACCATCTGATCCGGGAGATTGTACATCGTGGAGACGTTGTAGTGACCCAGATATCTTCTTAGCAAAACATTGCTGATCCTTTTACAAAGGCCCTCATGGCTAAAGTGTTTGAAGATCACCTACAGAGTCTAGGTCTATGAAGTTTGTAAACTAGGACAAGTGGGAGAACTTTTGGGTATATGCCCTAGTTTATTATATTCATATGTTTATTGTACTCATATGTTTCTCACTTAAATTCAACATTGTGATATTCCGCTAAGAGTTTTAGTCCAAGTGGAAGTTTGTTGGATTTTATGTCCTAAAACTCGTAGTTTGTAAATTAATAAATATGTTCTGTTTTGTTTTTCGATAAAGTTTTTATTGAAATTGTAATCTTGAATCCAATAAACTAAGGTCCTGAGGCTATTTAATGTAGTTTTATGTAGTGACATAAAGATGGATCAAGTTCAAATATATAGCTAAAATGGTCTATAGTATATGAATAAGGTTGGGCGCCTTATTCTGGGGACACTATGGATGCGGCCCACTTTGTAGTTAGTACAAACGATGTGATCCTGAATCATTCATATAGAGATATGTGAGTGGGGACATCCTATGTAAAGAGTTTACATAAGACTGAACCATGAAATAGTCACTTTTTACATTCTAAATGTTGTTTTATGTATAAAATTGACTATTTCGTTAATTGATGATCTAGATAACTTAATCTTAATCCTGAGCTAACTATGAACTCCTGTTCACTTGGAATTATCCTTAGATCTGCATAGGTGAGGGTAGCTAAATATTGCTGGCCCAATAAGCCTCCCATTTCAGGGGTAAGATCGGGTGGATAGTTGGGAACATAGGGTGCAAGATGAAATTCACTCTTATCCGTTATAGGGATAGTAGATAGATTGTTGCCTTTAGTACTGAATCCAGGTCTTGAACAAGGGGCCCCACCCTCCTCTTAGCCCGATAAGGGTTCGGTTTATAGGTTGGACCTTAAACCAATTGTTCATTAGAGGATCAGTGGAACTTAAGGAACAAGATGTAGTCTTGGGGGTAAAACGATTTTTATGACCCAGCCGAGATTATGAATAACCTGTGAAGGATTAACTTACCAATCATGGTTATATCAAATGGACACAAATATATCTATAGTGAGGGGAGTGCAACTACGGGACTTTAGTGGAATGACCTGTTAGTTAACGAATGTTGATTAGCTCCGTCTAAAGAGTTTAGCTAGCTAATCTCGGATCGTTGGAGCCCATGATCTATAGGTCCATTAGGTTCCCCTACTAGCTCATATGGAATAAACTTAGAACAGTCTGATAGAATAATTCGAATTGTTCGAATTATGTAGAGAGAGAAACCGACGAGTATATGTGATATAGTGGTCGGGTTTTTCAACTTAGAGATACAGCTTTAATATTTAAATGTAATTTAAATATCAAGAATATAAAAATGTTCATATTCGGAAGCTCGGAAATGATGGAAATGGTCAAAGATGTAAAAAGTCAAAGAGTTGACTTTTGACTTTGAAAAAATCAAACTTTGACCGACCTTATATTCAAATTTGATTTGAATTTCGAGAAAATGAATGCGGATTCATGCTCGGGAGGCCAAAATTAGTCAACACGGGAAAAATCATAAAAAGTCAAAATATTGACTTTTTGGTCAAAGTTTGACTTTGACCAAATGACTATTTTGCCCTTTGACTATAGTTAGTGGGAAAATCCAAACCTTTGTTGGATAATTCCACTAACAAAATAATGGGCTAGGTGTTGGCTTATAGTGGAGACATTAAGCCCACTAAGATAGTGGAATATAGGTGTTGGGTTTTTTATGCATTTAGTTCATGCAATTGTTGTATGGATTTTTCTATAAATTGGGCTTTCATTTTGAATGAAAAGAGTTTTTGCAATTTTGGAAATTGGTTTTCATATTTGGGCTGGAAAAATCACAACTTTGAAAAAAAGAGAAAAACCCAAACCTACCCAAATTCCATCTTATTTTCCATCTCTTTTCTCTCTCTCGGTTTTCTTCATCCACCGGGTACACAACTCGGTTCTGAGTCCAGAGGATAGTAGGTCAAATCTAGTGGTGGTCCGAAAGAGTTCGGGTCAAGATTCAACGAGGAAAAGCGGTTTTCGGGAGCTTCAAAGGTAGTATCCTACACTTTTAATTCACTATTTTTCCCTTCATGATGCATGCTTATTTTCTTTAATTTAAGAGCAATTAGAGTGTAATTAGATCCTAATTCCGCTGCGTATGTCTCGTGTTCCATCAATATTAATATACTTGAGTGGAACTAAGGTGTCTTGCACCTAGGGGGAAGCCTAGATGATTTATGAGTTGAGCTCTACATGAGTCGTTGTAGTAGTCGTTGTACAGCAGATAAGTACTATGTTATAATTGCTTGACTCTTTAATATTAGTGGATTATCTTTCCTAGGCATACTACCACCCAAACATAGGTAGATTTTCTCCAAATTGGGTTACTAACTTCTGTGTGTCTTTACTTGATTTATTGTTATTGATATTTTATTGTTACAATGCTTGTCTGTGTTTTCCGTTTAATATTCATGTTCTGAGTGACGAGTCATCTTATAGCTTTTTCACTTAAGTACCTAACAATGATATTAGGGCCAGTTCTCGACGTCCCAGAGTGGAACCGATGGAGGGTTCTAATCGGGTGGTGTCGAGTGAAGTACTGTTGGAGTAGCTGCCGAGACATCAACTTTCCGATGATGGGGTATTGTTAAGAACTCAAGTAGTATGAGCTGCCTTCAAGAGCGGTTTTATGAAGAGGCCGGGAGGGGGGGTGTTCCCCTCCCCAACATCATGTCGTTTTATATGTAAATATATTGTTTTTTATTAAATATTAAAAAATATTATTTATGTTTTGCATATATCTAAATTGTGCCCTCTTAGACACATAAAAAGAGTTTGCTTTAGTGGTTAATGGTAAAACTCTACCAGACTGGCAATTAGTGTTGAAAACCAGTTCTTACTTTTTTTTTTTTTTTTAACCAATTTTTTATGATTGAATATTTCAAATATATAACTAAGTTCCAATTTTTCTTCTCATATTTGTATTTATGTTTATATACAAATATATATTTTTTTTAATTTTTAGACTTAGTTTCGTAAGTATTTTATTATTAATTTATATTTTTTTTTTTTTGGGAATTAAGACATATAAATACTATTTTCACTTATAATTGTTTTTCTTTGTTATTTACTTTACCATTATTTTAAAATTACATTCAAGTTAGTACAAGTTTAATCCTTAGTTTCTAGAAATATGATTAATAAATATCTAAAGTTTCAATTTTAACTTGAATAAATCCCTTAAAAATGTCTAATAGATATATAATTATTCAATTTTGTATCTAACAATCTCATAAAATATAAAAGAATGCTTAAAAATTAATCGTTGCATTAGAGAAAAAATTGTTTTTGTTTCTAAATGAACCTCAAATTTTAAATTTTGTAACCAATAGTTACATTATTTTTTTAAAATGTCTAGTATTATATATTAGACACACAATCGAGATGTCAATGATCTATTATATAATTTTTAAAGTTCAAAAACTATATATGACACAAATTGATACGTTAATGGGCTAAAATTTTAACTTTATAGAAAGTTGTGCCCCTAAATATTATATCGATGCATCTAAAATCATATTTATATGAACTTGTGTCCTCCTACCTAAAATCTTGGATCTGCCACTGGCTGCCTTTATCCTACTTAACCAATGTGGAACTTAAGTAGTTTAGCTCTCCCACCCAAATAACTAGTTTTTAGAGTGTGGTTCTCCAAAATGTTTAAGTACTTAACAAAATGATCACAATAGGTTCTCAAATTTGCTCCTATTCCTAGTGACAGGTCTTGGAATTGTTATTTCTAGAACTTTTTGAAATTTCATCGAAAAAATCCAAAACAATTCATAAGTTAGAAAAAATTAAATTTTAATTTCTCACTTCTATGGTATGGAACTTAAGTGAACTGACAGGTATGAGTCGCTGACTGCCCTTTTTCTTCTCTTTCGTCTTTTATACTTTTTGAGTTTTGTCGTTTCTTTGTTATTTGAAAATTTCAAACTAGCTTTCGGTTATCAAAATTTTTCGGAAGTGTTGTTTTAAGTTTTTTATGTAGAGAGCTTTAGTCTAAGCACACTTCTTAGGATGTGAATTGTGACATTGACCGTTTTATTTTTGTTATTTTCTTTTGGGAGGATAAGATTTCCTATTCACTTCATTTCTTATCCATCTTACTACTCTCTCTAATATTCTAACTCCACCTCTACCTTTACTTTTAGGGGAAAAAACCCTTTTATTTTAATTTAAATAGCCATTAAAATTAATAAAAATTAATTTACCTATAATTATTTGAATTCTTTAAAATCAATTAATAGACCTGAACATCAAAGATCATGATCTTTGTGAGGTAAATGTGAAAATTTTTAAACTTAGAGATGAAAATAGAAATTAAATTAAAAATTCAGACATAAGAACGTAATATTTTAGAAACTAGGAACCAAATGTAAACCTGACTAAAAAAGTATTGTTCTTTTTACCTTTCTATCCATATTTAGTGTTCAAACTGTTTCTTCCTTTCTTAAAAAAAAAAAAACATTTCTTTTTTTTTCCTTTTATAAAAAAAATGGGTATATGAACATTAGGTTTCTTAACATTAAAAAATATCTAATTAGTCCTTCAATTTTTCGTCTAATAGATCTTTCAATTTTATTTAAAATTCACAAGTTTATCATATATAAATTGTTAGACAATTAATTTAATTTTTAACTTGATCTAGATCTATTAACCACAAAATTAAAAGCTAAACAGGACCTAGATCTTATTTTCAAAGCATTGTTAGACACATGTTTTGTATACGTGCTTCGTTGAAATCAACCATGGGATGTGACAAAAAACAACGTACGTGCTTTACTTTCTCTCCTCTTTATCTTATTTGTTGTTAATACAAGTCAATTACGTGTAGTAGTAATAGATATATTTTATTATACTTATTTATGTGATGAATATTAAAATTATCTACTGTTTTATAATCCTTTATGCAGCTTGAAAATTCACATTCAAACTCTAATAGTTTAGTCCAAGTATATATCCTTTATCATGATGGCCCGTTAAATTTAATTTATTTTCGATTTATCTCGTCTGAATTTAAAATAATAAACATAGCTATAAGCTTTTCATCTTGATAACATAAAATTGGGTGTACAAATCATGTAATGAAAAGGGCAATGGAAAGATAATTTTGTAATCAAATATGAAAAGAGGGGAGAATACTGATACGTAAAATTGAGATTGAGAATTTCTATGTACGGTGTAAAATCAAGTCAATGATTGATGATTGAAAAAAAATCGAGAAATATGGTTATGAAAATGTATTTTTGTTTTAGTGGTTATTATATCCTCGTTAACGTCATATCTTTAAGAGATATGAACACTCGACACATCACCGAATTAATCATAGGTCTGTACTCAACAACGAATCCCTAAATCTTCACCACTGAAGAGCCATCAACAATAGCACCAACGAAGACTAAACTTTCACCAGCAAAAAGTATCAAAGAGGAGCATCTCTTCGAATTCCCCACCTTACACACATCAATAGAATGATCAAAACCACTACAGTGAGCATACTATTGTAGCCTCCTAGTAACTCTATCGGCATCTCAAAATTCTCTCCTGCTATTGTTCCATGATAAAATGGGGAAATCATCCTTCACTCCTACTTCAACACGACGACGGACAAAAGATACTCCCACCTCAACTAGATTTTTTATTCTAGTTTTTCATAAGTTCAAATGTCAAATTTTAGTTTAGGTGTTTTATGAATGGTACAAAACACGCATGGTATGAAAATTATTATTATTATTTGATAATTTTCAAAAAAGAAATTTAACTACAAATGACAAAATTTTTAAGATATTGAAAGATATATAGAGATCGAAGTGACATTTTATAGATAACACTTTTAGGACTAATAATTAATTGTAAGATAAAATTTATTAATGATAGACTCTATTATTATAGATTCTTATCAATGATATGGTTTATCACAAGTCCCAGAGGTGAGGTGGATCTAAATTTTAAATATACAAATTCTTGTATATTGCAAGATAAGTGAAAGAGGAAAAAATCCATTTTTATTTATAAACTTAAATAGTAAAATATACAGTACAAAAATTTGATAGAATTTTAAAGAAAAATAATGTTAGAACAAATTTTTTGTTAGAATATACAAAGATATAACAAAATTAGAAGAAAAAAAAAAGTTCAAAATTTGATGTGGCTGAAATTAATGAGTTTTCAAAGTTTTGGTTTTTTTTTTTTTTTTTTCCTTCTTTGTTTAGAAAAAGAAAGAGGGATTGAAAATTGAACGGAATAGATAAATTGTAACATATTTAATAAATCCAGGGTCTAATTTGATGTAATTGAAACTATATCGGTGAAAATGAATAAACATTTTCTTTTAGACACACACAAAGCTTCCTTCTTCAACCTCCCGAAATCAGGCGCTAAAGAAAATGGTAACAATCCTTCTATATTTCCTCTGCTTCTACGCCCTTCACCTCTTAATTCATCATCTTCTCGCCAAGTTCCACAACCGCCCACCTTCCCCTTTCCCAGCCCTCCCCTTTCTCGGCCATTTCCACCTCCTCAAGCCCCCTCTTCACCGGACTTTAGCCAAGATTTCCGACCAATACGGCTCCGTTCTCCTTCTCCGCTTCGGATCTCGTCCAGTCCTCCTCGTCTCTTCCCCTTCTGCTGCCCACGAATGCTTCTCCCAAAACGACATCGTTTTCGCCAACCGCCCTCGATTTCTCGCCAGCAAGCATCTCGGATACGACTTCACCACCGTCGTTTGGGCCTCTTATGGCGACCGCTGGCGCGATCTCCGTCGAATCTCATCCCTTCATCTCCTCTCCTCCGCTAATCTCCAAGCTCTCTCCTCTGTACGCTCTGATGAAGTCCATTCCCTAATACTCCGCCTCTGTAAAACCTCAAATCAATCCATCGTCAATGTTAGAACTGTTCTCTTCGAATTCATGCTTAATGTTATGATGAGAATGATCGGCGGAAAGCGTTACTTCGGCGATAACACAACCCATACAGAGGAATCTCGGAAATTCCAAGAAATCGTTACCGAAACGTTTAAACTATCAGGGGTTAATCTGGTGGATTATTTCCCGATACTGAAATGGACTGGAATCAGCAGAAAATTCGAGAAGAGGTACATTAATCTACGGAAGAAAAGAGATGAGTTGATTCAGAATATAATAGAGGAACACAGAAAGGAGAAAGAGAAGATGATGATGAGTAGTAACAAATCTCCATTGAAGAAGACGACAATGATCGAAGTGATGTTATCTCTTCAAGAATCAGATCCTGAATACTACACCGACGAAGTCGTCATCGGCCAAATGATGGTTATGTTATCGGCTGGAACCGACACGTCGGTTGGGACGATGGAATGGGCCATGTCGCTACTGCTGAACCATCCGGACGTGCTGGCAAAAGCCAAAGCCGAAATCGACGACATCGTAGGGGAAAAACGACACATGGAAGAATCGGATCTGGAAAAGCTACCGTATCTGCAGGCGGTGATTAAGGAGACGCAGAGGATGTACCCGGTGGGGCCGTTACTGGTGCCTCACGAGTCCTCGGCTGATTGTTTCGTGGGTGGGTACCATGTCCCACGCGGCACGATGTTAGTGGTGAACGCGTGGGCCATACACAACGACGCCAGAAATTGGGAGGAGGCGGCAGCGTTCAAGCCAGAGAGATTCATGGGAGCGGCGGCGGTGGAAGAGGGAGATGGAATTGGGTTGAAGTACATGGCATTTGGGGTGGGTAGGAGGGGGTGCCCTGGGGAAGGGCTGGCCATGAGAGTAGTGGGATTGGCTTTGGGGTCGTTGATTCAGTGCTTTGAGTGGGAAAGAATTGGGGAAGAAATGGTAGACATGAGCGAAGGAACGGGGTTGACTATGCCAAAGGCCTGCCCTTTGCGAGCTAAGTGTAGGCCCCGCCCAATTCTCCACTATGCCATGTAATGTAAGTATATAGGGAAGTTGTCAAAAATAATATTTTTAAGTTTTCACCCACCTTTTTTTAAACTTGTTCAAATAGTTTCCCAAATAATATCGACCATCCACATGTTATCCTTGACGACAGTGGCCCCATACCTTGATGTCCATGAGGATGCTTGTTCGTGTTGTTGTGTTTCTCAATTGTAATGTAGCCTTACTTGACCTTTTGCTCTTTCAGATGTTAGTATTTATTTCGAGTACATTTCCTTACAATACCATCCTAGATGTTGCTCAATCTCTTTTGAGGTGTACTATCATGTCAAATCTATTGTAACATCCCGATTTTTTAGGAAAATTTAAATTAGTTATCTCAAATTGTTGAGTTTTAGTTTCCTTAATCTTTGGAATTTAGAATCAAATTGTTATACTTGAAGAAGTTTTATTGGTTAATGTGGATTTTTTTTAGTAGAGTTTTAAATTAATTAAAAGAGATAATTGAATTATTTGGATAAAAATTTTTGAATTTTTGTGAAATTTGAAAGGGAAAAGGGAAAATTGTAGTTTTAATATTTTAACCCTCTCTAATTTAAGAATTTAGATCAATTAGGAGAAGATAATTGGTTCATTTAAAATTTATTAAATTAAGTATCTAAAAAATTTGTAAAATTTGTAAATTTGGATTTAAGTTAATTTAAGAAATTGGAATTTTAATATTTTGGGATTTAGGATTTTGTGGAAGGAAGTGATTTATTGTTGGTGAAAGATTAGAGTTAGTGGGTTATATTTATTAAGGGAAGGAAAAACCCCATTCCTTCTCCCATTCACGTGGCAACACTCCCTCGTTTTGCATAAACCCATGCACCCGACAACACCAGGTCCGTCCGATTGCAGCTTCGCCGATCTCACCCACGCAGCCACCGGCGTCGTTCACGTCTTGCCGCTTGGAACGTCGGAGTCGTTCGTGCCAGCCTTCGCTGTTGTGCGCCGCAGCCGTCCACTACTATCGGGACCCAATCATGCCGCCATCGAGGTGAAGTCAGACCAATCTCTGCCGGCCGCTTCTGCTCAGACTCCCTCGCCACCAAATCCATCCACGGCAAGTCGATGATGCCACCACCCTTGATAGCCACCAGATCTGATTCTCCCCGCCAATTCTCTTTTTCTCACTCTCGTGCTGACGCCCTCAAGACCGTTAGATCGGTTTTCTAGCCTTCACGTCGCTTGCCTAGCCGAAGCCGTATGTCCGCCAACCCTATTTGTCGTCGTCGTGGGTTTTCACCGCCAGGTCGCCAGAATATTGGTATGTTGAGTTCGAGCTTTGGAGGAATTTAAGTAGAAGGCGTGCTGTCTGACGTTACAAAAGTTTGGTTACTGTGATTTTGGCACAGTTTTGGGTAAGTTTTGGTATTTTGATTAAAGTTTGGATATTTTTCTAGAAATTAATAAATGCCCATCAAATTTATGGCCTAAAATCTTTTGAGTTTTATTTTGAGGTTGAAATTTATTCGATTTTAGTCGTTACATTTTCAATTTTAATTTACGAACTCTAGATAAATCTTAAATGTAATCTATCAACATTATCTTTTTATTTTAATTAATTAAATAATAACAATAATATTCATAAAAGGAATATAATATATGAATGTGTTTTTAAAATCTATAATAAAAAATGATAATATATAACAAAAGTATTTTTAAAATAATCAATAAACTAAATTTAAGATTTATGGAAAGTATAGGTACTAAAATTAGACAAACTTTAAAAATATAGATACCAAAATGATATTTTAATCTTATCTTTATTTGCTAATAATTGGTTTCTTTAGTCTGTTTGCATTCGCTCAATTTCTCTACATCATTTTCACTTTGGATTTTAAAAAAAAAACATTTCAATCATTACTCAATTTTAGGTAAAAAAATAAATAAATACTAATCAATTTTTCTTTATCTTTAATTGGATTTTGAACATATTGATAAAAAATGAATAACAATACGTAATACGTAGAAATTTAAAAGTGGAAGTCATGGTTATAAACTTAATTTACAAAAATAAATGACCATCGCCTTTTTAATTGTTAAACTACATTTTTTTTATTGTTTATATAATAATAAGGAGAAAGAAAGAAAATTATTTTAAATGATAAAACAACTTAAAAATATTTACAAATATAGTAAAATATTACAGTAATATTTTACCATATTTTTAAATATTTTGATTCATTTTATTTATATTGAAAAATGATCCTCATAACAATGATGATCTTGAATAAGTTAAATGATGGTGAAATTCATACCTTCTAGCTCTTAGATTAGTTTTGTTTCTTTCTATGGAATTCTTGCAAGTATTTGCTAATTTAAATGTAGTTTTTTTTTTTTTTTTGAAACGTATTATAATTAAAGTGTGGGGTGGGAAATTGAATCTCAGATCACGAGATTAATAGTATGAACACTAGGTTAATAATATGAACATTGTGTCATTGAGCTACGCTCTTGTTGACATAAAGTTGAAGAGTATTTTGGGCATGCTTCCTTACCAACTAATCAAGGCTCCACTTTAATTTGGTTTTTTTTAATTTTTATTTTTTGAGGCATTGAATATTTTGTTGACAACGCTATTTTTTAGTATTCTAGCGTTGAGGTCGGACTTTTTTTTTTTTTTTTGAGTTTGAACAGTAACCCTTATTTAATTTTGAATAATTATTAGTTGAATTTTTATGACAACTTGAGTCGAAATATTTTGATGGCTGACGTTCATATAGCTCAGGATTGATTTATGTTCACAACTTTCCAACTTAGGTTTTAACGCGTACTAATTTTATAAGGTTTAAAATGTTAATTATAAGTATTATTATATGCATTAAAAGCGATGTCATTGTGTGGGCCAAAACAAGTTTTTTAAGATATGGATTTTTACCTAAAAAATCATCTTTAGGTTCTATATTTAAAAAATATCACTAAATTTAAATTTTTTTTATCAAAAAGAGTTTTAATATTATTTTTGGACAAATTTACCATTTTTATTATTTTTATTCCCCATTTTTATATATATATTCTTATTTTCAAAACTTTCTTAATGATGGAAATAGAGTGTGCATTTATTATGGAGAGACGATTCATTTGATATGATTTTTTTTTCATATTTTCAAAGCCAGAAAATGTATTTATTTGTTGAGATTTTTTACCTTTATTTAATTTAATTGGAGAGAGAAAATATGTTTAATGAATTTTTTTCTATTTTCATTGGTTTCACGTTTTTTTTTTGTGGATTCATGATTATTTAAAATATACCTCAAAATATTTTGTTAGCAATTTGAAAATATTATAACCAATATATAAAATAAACCACAGTATATAAATTCAATGCTTTCATTATAATGCATTTATTATGGAGAGATAAAATGTATTTATTATGATTTTTTTTCCTTTTTCGATTGTAGAGATAAAATACATTTGATATGTTTTTTTCCATTTTCATTTAGAGAGAGAAAATGACATTTTATATGATTTTATTTTCTATTTTGTTTTTCATGTTAATTTTTGTTATTATGTGAAATATTTCATTGTTTGCTCACTGATACATGTAATATATTCCATTGTTTATTTGTACATATCAATTTATTGAGTTTTTTTTTTTTACAAATTAATGTTTATTTTAAATGTACCTTAGAACATTTCGACGAATTCATGATTATTTTAAATTTACCTTAGAACATTTTATTAGGTATTTAAAAACATTCTAACCAATATATGAAATATACTATAATTTATAAATTAGAGATTGACTCAATGTTTGACATAAATCACAGTATAAACCAATATATGAAATAGACTACAGTATATAAAACTTCATAAATTTCATTGACACCATAGTATATATATCAAAATACAATATGTCTAAGTATATATATAAAAAAAACACTTGTTTTTATCAAATAAACAAATACAAATACCACAATATATATCAAATTTCCTACAAAAGCTAAAAAAAAAAAAGTACATACATATCACAATATATATAAAAAAAAATAGGAAAAAAATAAAGTCCATCTTCGTATGGAGTTTATACATAACCCTCCATCTTCATCTCTTCTTATTTTTCAGTCATGGTCACCACGAATCTCTCTCCATGTCGTCGTTGACCGGATTTGCTTGTCTCGTCGTGCTGTCGATAGAATCTGCTCAACATGTCATCGTTGATTCGCCCCACGCCGTCCGCGCCATCGATTTGTCCCAAGTCATTCATATCACCTCATGTCGAGTCATCAATTTGTCCTACGCCATCGTCTACCACCTAGAAGGAGAAAAAAGAAGGAGAGGGAAGAAGCACTAGAAGAAATTTGGGCTTTAATGTCAGTTTTAAACCGACATTAAAGGGCTTTAATGTCGGTTGGCAATCGACATTAAAGATAGTGTTATTAAAGCCAGTTTAAAAGGCTTCAATAACACCAATAACACAGCTTTCAATGTCGATTGCAACCGATATTGAAGGTCTTTAATGTCGGTTGCAACCGACATTCAAGGTTTTTAGTGATTAAAGCCTGTCGGTTGCAATCGACATTAAAGCTTTTTTTTTTTTATTCTTAATCGACATTGAAGCCCAAATCTATCTGTTTGATCAATTATTGTCCGTTTTTTAAAGTTCCCTTGCCAAATCTATTTTTCGGTAAAAAAGTATAACATGACACATCATCATCGAGTGCTATGGCTATGACATATTATTCATGTATGGATTGTAAATCTATTACATTTAATCCGCAAATTCTACTATAGAATTATAATTTAAAAGGCGTACAATAATTCAGGCCTTGAAAACACAAATTACAAGTAATACAAAGATTATGATTTTACAAGGGCAACAGAATCTTCCGTGTATGGGCAACACAATTTTATTTGTCTACATGGGAGGGTCATAGAGATTAAGAGATGTAATATACATTGTTGAGATGGACTTCATTATCAGGATTCTTCTTCTTCAGCTCATCCAGCAACTACAGAAGAATTGGAAAGTTTTAGAATTTAACTTCAACTTAACAAGTAAAGTTACTGCACACAGTAAAAGTTAGCAGCAGACCTCGGCCAGGTGCATGGAGGGTCCTCCAAGCTACATTTTCTCCATAATAATGTTGCGAGTTGCCGATAATAAACTCTCCCTTCGCATCTTTTCGCTTGTCGATACTCCCGTGGTAATCAGATCCATGTCAATAGTTCCTAAAAGTTTATTGCAAATAAGTAAAATTGAAGTTAAGATATGAGTTAAGAAAATACACATCACAACAGACAAGAACAATATCAAGTTCTAAAACAAAATTCTCTTAAACCTAACTTCTAGTAGAGAGCCATACCTTGAACATATAAATTTATACAACACAAATTAAGCACCTACCTTCAAACGATGTTTTCCAAGAGGAAACCATAATTCTCCATATGTTATGGGTAATACTTTATCATCAGATGACAAGTTTAAGAGTTTTAACAAATCACCTGTGAGACAAGTGCTATCAGAAACTAATAGAAGAATTTTACTTCCCACAAGTAAATCAAATATTTGCAATTATGGAGACCATGCTGCTGCATTCATAATGCTACTCACAATGTTGCTTTCCTACTGTGTACATGCATGCCAAATCAATGGGCTAGATGTATAAGAGAAACCACAAAGCGCACACACCTATCAATATCAGATCAATAACAATTATATATTTCTCTGAAACTTTGATGATTATTGACTTGATATTGATAGTTGTATGCCTTCTATGGTTTCTTTTATACATCTAGCCCATTGATTTAGAGAATATAGAGAGCACAAGTGTGAACTAAGGCACCATCAAATAAATGAAACTAGCATCATACACTAACCAAGTTTAGGGAGCATTGCACCAATAGTCTCTGGATCAATAGGAACTGGACATTCATACATATGTTGATTTCGGAAAGAGTGAAACAAAGGAGAAGACTTCCATTGGAATATTTAATGGATGTGTTTTGTCCATATAAAATCTTTTAAGAAAATTATGTGTATCAGTTGACTGATGAATAAATATTTCATCTACTAAATGCTCAATTTACAAATCAAGAAAAAATTTTGTTTTTCTTAGATTTTTCATCTCAAATTCTTTCTTAAGATATTCTATTGCCTTTTAAAGCGCTTCAGAAGTTCCAAATATATTCAAGTCACCAACATATACAATTATAATAGCAAATTCTGATTGTGATTTCTTTATAAAAACACACAAATATAATGGATTATTTTGATATTCTTCTTTCAATAAATATCTACTCAAACGATTTTACCACATTCGTCTTGATTGTTTCAATCCATATAGTGATATTTGTAACTTTATTGAATACCATTCCTGAAAATTTGATGTATATGTTTCAGGTACCTTAAATCCTTCTGGATTTCTTATCTAAATATCATTATCAAGAGATCCATATAAATAAGTTGTGACTACATCCATAAGATGCATATCCAGACTTTTATACACAGTCAAGCCAATTAAATATCTTAATGTAATTGTATCCACCACTAGAGAATACGTCTTCTCAAAATCAATACCAAGTCTTTCTGAAAAACCTTGTGCAACTAGTCTTGCTTTATATCTTGTGACCACATTATTTTCATTTAATTTCCTCACAAATACCCATTTTTATCTCACAGGTTTAACACCTTTTGATATTCGAACTATTGGTCCAAAAATCTGACGTTTTGAAAGTGAGTTTAATTTTGCCTCGATTGCTTCTTTCCACTGAAGCCAAACTTTTCTATGTTGACATTCTTCAACAGATTTTGGTTCAGGATCCTCATTTTCACATATAATATCAAGAGCAACATTATACGCAAAAATGTTGTCAATAATTACATTAGTTTATTCCATCTTTTTCCTCTCATGACATAATTTATTGAATTCTCATTATTATCTTCAGGTATTTCACCTTCTTCACTAGTCATATCGAGGATTTTTTTCATGGGTATTTACATCCTCAACCAAGTCTTTTTCACTATTAATTATTTTTCATTTTTGAGGATTTTTATCTTTGGAACCTATTGGTCTACCACGCTTCTGACGTGTTCCAAACTCATTAGTGAAAACTTGTTGTGTTGGGATATCAATTTTTTGTGGAACATTTGCAACTGGTATATGTGACTTAGTTGCTTTCTTTGCATCTATAAATGCATCTGATAATTGATTTGCTATATTTTACAAATGGATTATTTTCTGAACTTCAAGTTCACAATGATTTGTACTGAGATCTAAATGAGACAATAAAGATGCATTACATGTAATTTCTTTTTCCAATTTCTTAGTTCATCCACCTAATGTTGGAAAAATTGTCCCATTAAAATGACAATCAGCAAATCGTGTAATAAATACATCACCCTATAGGGGTTCAAGGTATTTAATAATTGATGGGAATCATAACCAATATATATTCCTAACCTCCTTTGAGGACCCATCTTAGTGTGCTGTGATGGAGTAATTGGAACATATACTACATATCCAAAAATTCTCAGATGGGAAATTTGGCTCATGACTATAAGTTAATTGTAATGGCGAGTACTTATGATAAGCTACTGACCTAGTGCATACAAATGACGTTGCATGCAAAATAGCATGTCCCCATACAGATGAAGAAAGCTTAGCTATCATAAGTAATGGTCTTGCAATTTTAATTGCAAACGTTTTACAAATGATTCTGTTAAACCATTTTGTGTATGCACATGAGCTACATGATGTTTAACACTTATCTCAATTGACATACAATAATTATCAAAAGCTTGAGATGTAAATTCATCAACATTATCAAGACGAATGATCTTAATTATATAATCAGGAAATTGTGCTCTTAACTTAGTTATTTGAGCAAGTAATCTTGTAAATGTAATATTTTAACTTGATAATAAGCACACGTGTGACCATCTACTTGATGCATCTATTAAAACCATAAAATATTTAAGTGGTCTACTTTGTGGGTTAATACGTGCACATATATCACCATGAATTCATTCTAAAAAGGCAAGTGATTCAGTCCCAACTTTAGTTAGTGATAGTCTATTTATAAATTTTCCTTGAGAGCAAGCACCATATGATAATTCATTAGATTGAAGAACTTCCTAGCGCTTCAATGGATGTCCATTTGAATTCTCAATAATTCTCCTCATCATTATAGATCCTGGATGACCAAATCGATCATGTTAAATTGTAAATATGTATGAATTCATGAACTTCAAGCTCATTGTTGCATATGTTTAAATTACTTGTATATTAGTATAATATAATCCAAAAGATAAACCAGGCAACTCTTCTAATATATATTTTTCATTTGGGATAGTGGACATGATATATAGATATTCCATATTATTCTTATTATCAGTCTCAATATGATAACCATTACAAAATATATCTTTAAAACTTAGAAGATTTCTCTTTGATTGACTAGAAAACAATGCATTGTCAAATGTAAATTTTGCTCCTCTAGGCAAAATAATATTTGCTTTTCCAAAACCTTCGATCAGGTTTGCAGAATCTAATATCATATTGACTTTTTCTTCCAGCATTGTCAGTTTGGAAAAATATGTTTTTTACTTGTAAGTACAGGTTTGCAGAATCTAATATCGTATTGACTTTTCCTTCCGGTATTGTCAGTTTGGAAAAATATTTTTTACTTGTAAGTATTGTATGTGTAGTTGTACTGTCTACCAGACATATATCTTCTTTACTCATTTTTTAGTCACCCAACATATGAAAATGATTCAGGTTTCTTCATTAAAAGAAAAAAATTACAATAAGAAAAACAACAGTTAAAAATATAACAAAGTTACTAAAAGAAAAATACTTGAAGATAGATAAATAAATAAAAATTAAAAAACAACAACAACAAAAACAACATTAAGTCTAGATATTCTCAAAATCAAAAGAAACACTTGATATTCTATCAACTACGCCAGTCTTCTCTTTAAGAGATTCAAAGAAATCTATCACATCCAAATTTATCATATGGGATGGGTCAAATATATCATTATCCTGGTATGCAAAATTTTCTTTCACATTTTTTCCTTTTTCCTTCAGGGAGGCTTGGTAGAGGTCAACTAAGTGTTTTGACGTATGATAGGTACGTGACCAATGTCCAGTCATTCTGTATCGGAAGCATTTATTTTCAACACTCTTTAAACTCTTATCTTGTGAAGCTTTTCCTTTGTGATCATCATTTTGCATGGTTCTTTTGAAATTTGAATGATTAGAGCGACCACCACGAAAATAATAATTATTTCTTCCTCTAATGCAGTCATGACCTCGACCACAACCTTGACTATGATTATTAACATTCCCAGCATTCACTTCAGGGAATGGTATCGTTCCAGTTGGTCGAGATTCATAAATTTTCATCAATAACTCGTTATTTTGTTCGGACATAAGAAGACATGGAATTAATTTAGAATACTGTTTAAAACCTTTTTCTCAATATTGTTGTTACAGAAGCATATTCGAGACATGAAATGTAGAAAATGTCTTCTCTAACATATTAGCATCAGTAATTTTCTCTCCACATAACAACAGTTTCGAACTAATTTTAAATAATGGAGAGTTGTAATCACTTAATAATTTGAAATCTTGTAGTCTCAAGTGCATCCACTTATAACGAGCTTTAGCAAGAATAACTATTTTTTTTATGATCATACCTCTTTTTCAATTTTTTTCACAAGATACAAGAATCTTTTATTGTAAGATACTTTATTTTCAATCTCTCGTGGAAATGATGACGAAGAAAAACCATAGCTTTTTCTTTGTTATGACTGGATATCATATTTCTTTCTGTAATAGTCTCCCTAAGGTTCATAGGATCCAAGTGAATTTCGACATCAAGTACCTATGACAAATAATTATTGTTGTTAATATCAAGGATGAAAATTTCTAATTTTGTGAGATTTTTCATGACAACACTATCTAAAATATTGTACTTACGTTAGAAATTTAATAGATATTGAATATGCAAAATAATATTAAATTTATTGATTAAAACGAAGAGAAAAAAATCGACATATCTTTAGAACCTACCTTTAGCGGGAAAACGACAGATCGTACTAATAACAGGTTGTGAATTTGAGAAGCACAACGAGAACGGATAGTAATAAAATATAATAATAAAATAAATAAAACATAATATATATAAATAAATTAACAAAATGAGAAATGAGAAAATTCTCAAATTTTTTCACTTCCTCCAATTTCTGTGGAATTTGCCCAATGTGTGTCTTTCAAAACCCATCAAAGACCATTATTTATAGACAATTTGGTAAGTAAGAGGTGGATTACTTGGACACTAATAATGTGTATTTACAAGACACATAGATAATATTTTAGAAAATGGGAGCATGACACATGGTCAATGGACTGGATACTAAGCATGAACATCTAATGGAAATTTATTTTTTATGATATTTATAATAGTGATCACATTATAAACATTTTCAAGATTAGTTTGATGGCAACGATGTCTTTTTACGTACAATTGATTTTCTTAATTAATTACTAAATTGTGTGGTGGAATAGAAAAGGATAAGCAACAAATAGTAGAGAATAGGACAAAATGAAAAGATAGATTCAAAGAATTGCATTCAATTAATCATTGATAATAATTTAAATAAATAAAAGAGAGAGTGAAAAGTGGCCAACAATAAATGCTTTGACGAAAGATTGGGAAGAAAAACAACTTTAATAAGAATGTGAAAATTCAAAAAGGAAAAATTGAATGACCATTTTTTAAAGAAAATTTTTAAATATTCCATTTGTTTCCTTTCCTAATGTTTCATCTTCCCAAATTATAATACAATATTGTAAATTAAAAATATATATTAATACTATTCATTCACTCCTTTTTAGATTTCAAAAAAGACCATTCTTCTTCTACATGTTTTTCTTATAATAAATATACTATAAAATGAGGACTGAAGACAAACATAGATTAGTATGAACTTGGGGCCTCGATTACTCAAGAAAAAGTTCGTTTAAAATGGATATCTTTCTTTTAGCAAGAATGAGTCATGAGTGTGTTCCATGCAATTTTTTCTTTTAAATATACTTTTGAATAATTTTTTATTTCTAATATTTAATTTCTTCTTCTTTACTTTAAAATTCATGTGTAACTTTAAATTAAAACTACAAAATTTTATATACAGTGTACATATTTCTCACTAGTATATATAAAAGTTCGCATAAGTTAAATCACATTTTTTATTCGTTTGAATTAAAGATTTGAAGTTCCAACTTTTTGTTCGTTGATAAATTACATGCATGTTATGTTATGCTTTAGATTTAACAAAAATATTTGTTAATCGATTGAATCTTAACTCTAATTTCTAACCCTTTTAACTTTTTTTCATTTATTTATTTGAGATTTGAAAAGTTACTCATACTTAAATAAGTTAATGATAAACTTTTCTTTTAAATTCTACCATTACATAATAAAAAAAAATAAAAATTATTATATTAGCAATAAGTATTGTCTTATCTATTGAACTATAATAATCAAGTGATCATCATAAATCAGTAATTCACATTCTCTCTCTATTATCTCGAAAAAGAAACAAAAATCTAACCTTGGTTAGGATAGAAGCATATCAAATTGCAGCCGTTCAAATTATAATGTAAACTATAAAAGAAACCAGAAAAAAAGAAAAATTACATTATGCTCTGCGTGGGAATCATATGCTAACTTTAACGAATAAATAGATGTGAACAGTATGAGATAATTTAGAGAGGAATCTCATTCCTTAAAGTGGCTGAATAATTGAACCGAATAAGATTTTCATAACCTCCTTTTCTCTTCTCCTTTCACATTATTCTTTATGCACCCAACACAATACTCTTGAGTCTTGACCTGCCTAAATATATATATATATATATGGATACCTAAGTGTATCTTGCAATAAATTCATATATTCCTAGCACACATACACAAACCATGGCTCAAGCCGGATCTCTCTCGGCCGAAACCGAGACTCTGAGCCACATCTTCAATCTGATAGAAGCATTTCGAGCATTCGATGCAGACAACGACGGGTTGATATCGTCAGCAGAGGTTGGGGGAATCATGGGCTCACTCGGGTACGACATGAACGAGCAAGACGTGAACATGATGATGGAGGAAGGCGACGTGGACAGAGACGGGTTGCTAAGCATCGGAGAGTTTTTGGAGATGAATGCAAAGAACATGGAGGTTGGGGAGTTGGGGAGCTACTTGAAGATTGCTTTTGAGGCTCTAAAGGCAGATGGGGATGATCTTGTAAGTGGGGAGGAGCTTTATGATGTGTTTGTGAATTTAGGGTTGGAGGTTTCACTTGAGGATTGCATGGCTATTGTGGCTTCTATGGATGGGGATGGGGATGGAGCTGTGTTTCTTCATGATTTCAAACTTATTGTTAATTCCCTTCACTAAATACTCTACTTTAAATTTACCCTTTTATTTTACCTTGTCTTTCTTTAATTATGTATTTGATTTTCAGTGCTTTCCTTCTTTTATGTTTTACTTTTATATGTACCAATAAATTTCTGTCGATTCTACTTTTTTCTAACACATACCTATCCCATGTATTTTATTGAGTCTTATTTGAAGGCTTTACTAATTTCAATTCTATTATTTCCTTTTCTCGGTGGGAGTGAATTTTTATTTTTTAAGGATTTGTAAGCTTTTTCTTTACGGTGAATTATTAGAAAGTCTTCTAGTTAAAACTTAAACGCAAATTATAGCTAAATAAAAAATAGAGTTTTTTTTCAAATATAAGAAAATGAACTAAAATATTTACAAATAATAACAAAATATTCTAATCTATCTATGATACATCGCGATAGACAACGATAGATTACTATCTATGTCTATCTGTATTTGTGTCTCTCATGAAACAGAGAGTAGTTTATCGTTATCTATCACGGTCTATCACATATAGATTGTGATATTTTAATGTTATTTGTAAATATTTTTAGCAATTTTGTCATTTAAAATAAGTTTTCAGAAAAAATAAATTAGGGAATAATAAATGGTTTGATGAACATTTCAATTTGACTTCTTTGAAATTGAGAAATTTTGGTTAGAATTTGTGTGTTGGCAATTTTTGTTCAATTCTCACATATATCTGTTACTCAGGCTGTTCCTATATTCGATTTATCTGTCAAAGGGTTGTTTTTCTGGAAATGATGATTCTACAAAATATTTTTCTTATGTGGAAAATATTATTTTTGCAGTATTTTTAAGATCTTTTGCCTTTTCTATGTTCAATCGTTTTGATATCTAGGGTTGTCCTTCTGTGCGTCCGTTGTGCATATTTAAAGACTCAAAATCTGTTGTTGTGGGTTGGCCGCTTTCACAAAGAATATCGAGTGTCATTGTCTTGTGAAGTATATTGTCATAAGTGTTGTGTCGGTCTTTGAAGAGGACAAAGATTGTATTGCTGTAAGGCGGTAGACATACTTCAAGGTGTTTGTATGCTTCATCGATAGATTTTTAGAAGAGATTCTCGAGGTTAGGGAGAGTCTAAGTTAAACAAGTGGAGTGGTCTTCACTTGAGAGAGAGAGATAAAGATCAAGTGAGAGGGAGTCTCACAGTTTAAGGAGAGCTTAAGTCTCATTGGGAGGGAGTCTTGATCTTAGGCGGAGCCTAAGAAGTTCTTCATTGCTATCAATATTTAGGGGTGGCCTAAGTCATCGAGGAGGGAGTCTTACATCAAGGGGGAGCCTAGATGAAAAGTTGAGTGATTAAACTCTACGGAGGGTCACTGTAATCAAGTAGTAACTACAGATAAGTACTACATTATAACCGCTTATCATTTAATATTAGAGAGGTTATCTTTTTTGGGTATACTGTCCCTAGACGTAGGTGGTATTACACCGAACTGAGTTACCAAACTCTGATATTTCTTTTGTTAGTTGTTTAATGTTTTCTGTTTTAATGTTCTGCAGAATACTGTAACAGTACTGAAAATAACGTCTAATGTGCAAAAGGTACCCTGCTTATTTTCACTTTTTTTTTTACCTATTTTATGTGATTAGATTTGATTTTTGCTATTTGATTATTTGTTCTTTTAAGAGATTATAAAGTTCACATTTAATTTTGGATAATAATATACCCTTTCCAACAACTTTTTCGAGGATTCTCTCCTTTTTCCGAAGAACCCAATTCTTAATCTAGAAGGATCAAAAAGCTTCGTAACATATGAAAGTCAAGTCATAATATTTGTTAAATGTTTCTTTAAGAAAAATAGAACCAAAAAAAAAAAAACAAACAAACAAATAAACAGACACTATAATAAAATAAAAATTGAGATTAAACAAAGACCTCGTAGTTGTTAGGAGGTGTGTCATCGCATCTCCATCTCACCGAAAGATTAAACAAATTTTTGTTTAATTATGCTCATATTAGTTCTTATATTTCAATTTACTTGTCAATTTCAGCATATTCATAATGTACGAAACAAAAACATACGATTAAGGAACAATCCCAAAATAAAGACAAGAAAAAACAAGGCCATAAGAAAATATTCCAAATATTTTTCAATTGTACATGTGGTTTTACAAATTTCACCGATCGGAGTTCAAGTAAGTTATTTTAAACTTATATTTACAGAAATTACAATAAAAGAATAGTTCTTTTTTTTAGTCTGGTTGGGTTATACTATCTTGTCTAGACCCAATCAATCAAGATCAATCTGGAGTTGGTGAAAAAAATGACTGAAGAAGGCTCTGTTAAATTTGATGTATAGATATTCGTTATTCGATGAGTTTCTGCTCGTTACTCGATGGAATTTTACTTCTATCCTCGATGAATTTCTATTCCTTCTTCGATAGAACTCGACGAGTGTTAATCGTTACTCGATCCTACCCGACGAGTATTAATCTTTACTCGAAGCAACTCGAAGAAGGAAAATTCTTGACTTGATGGTACTCGATAAGAGAAATTCGTGACTCGATACAACTTGATACACTAAAAATGTTGTGATTTGATGACAAGATTATGTTTTCTTGATTTGCAGTGAAACAGATGAAGATTGAAAGAAGAAGATAAAGAGAAGAAGGAACACGCAAAGTTACGTGGTTCGACTAATAAGCCTACGTCCATAGAAAGATTCACTTTCTTTCTCACTTGTATTTATAACACATACCATCTGACTAGAAAATACGATAATTCTCTCTTTTTTTTTTTTTGTTCTGATCAATGGTATTTATAACACATACCACCTGACTTACAAGATAAAATTTGTTATGTAAACTAAACTAACTGAAATGGTATTTGAGTCACGATTTTTACAAGTTTTTAGTTCTTTTTATTTACAATGGTTAGTTTTGATTTGAAAAAATAAATAAATAAATAAATAATAAACTCACAGTTCTTTTTCGTAAAAATTGGAATTGAGTGAATTTCCCTGCATTTTTCAATTCTTATGAGAAATTTCAAATAAGAACATTTTTTACCAGAAAATTTTCAAATCCTTACAGGAAATCTCAACCATTTATTTTTTTGAAATTGAGTTTAAAAAGTTGTAATAGAAAAATGAAAAAAGAAAAAAAATTGAATGAGGAACAAAATAATATTTAGCCATCCATTTAAAATCTCAAAAGTAAGAAAAAATTAAAAAAGGTAATTTTTAAAAAAAGATATTAGTTTTGTTTGGTGAAAATTTTTTTAGCTTAAAAATAACAATTTCCCAAACAAAGCCATAAGAAAATATTCCAAGCATTTTTCAATTGCACGTGTGGTTCTAGCACTCTTTCTTACTTAAAAAAAAGACTAATTTCAAATCTAGAAAAATGAAACAGACTCTAATAGACACAACACAAATTAATATCTACCAATATTAATGATTGACACTTATTAATATCTACCAATAGAGAATGATAATTTATTATATTTAAAAAATATTTCCAATATGATTACCATTTTTCTATATCTTTTTTTCCCTAAAAAGTTTGTCAAAAACAAATTAGCAAATTTAAATTTCTATTATACCATAGAAATAATATATTAAAAAAGTTTTTTTTTTTAAAAAAAAAAACGTAGAAAACTCTTTCCAAGAGAAAGATGTCATTCAAATAATTTCAAAAATTAATTAATTAATTCTAAAATATTAATTAATAAATACTGATTAATCTCTCTTGAGATGTCAAGGACACACTCTAAAGAACAATTGTTCAATATTAACGAGATAATTATTACATATCTATAACCTTACACGAAAAATAAAATAATTACCTAATTATTTCAAAATACTAATTATATATGAATTAATCTAAATTAACTAGTGAATCATACAAATTAATCTAAATTAGAGTGCATGCATTTCACATACTCTAGGTTAGAAAATACATCACATAAGCAACCATGGAGGAGTACATCAACAGAAGAATATCATGTCACAAGTAATTCATGAAGGATTATTCCTTTAGTATTCCAAATATATGTTACAATTGAATGATAACAAATAAATATTCTTTCTTTATGTATCAAACTATGTGTCCTCATTTCATTGGTCATTTAGTATATAATTTTTTAATTCTTTAAAAATAGAAAACAGTGTATAAATCAGACATATTGCCCCTTCTCAAGAAAGGAATACGAAGAGACAAAGTTGAAAAGCTCTCTATCTATCGTTTAGTGATTTGGTTCCATCGTATACAACGATTAGCTAAATGACTGAATACATCTTTCATCGTTTAGCATTGAGTATCCATCGTGTACAACAAAAAGGTAAACAATAGCTTCTATCGTATAGCGCTTGAATCAATCATATACAACAATAAGGGAAACGATAACTCGTTTTACTATCGTATAAGTTCCAAAGCTCCATCATGTAGTACAACGAGGTAAACGATAAGATTTATCTTCACATTGTTAAACTACCCGACTCTATCGTATACAACGAAAAAGTAGACAATACTGTTCCCATCTCTTTATTTTTCTAACTCTACTCTTTTTACACAATGAGCTCACAAAGTTCTCATTTAAAACTAGAGTATTATTTCAATTCAATTTTAAAAAACCCTACGCAAAGCAAAAAATCAAACCTTCCAAAACAATAATCAATGAAATCGAGAATCAATAAAAACGGAACACCTATCAAGAAAAGAAGTGGCAAAAAGAGAATTATTGGCAGCAAGTTTTCATTATATAGAAAGAAAGAGCCCTAAACTACGTTCAGAAACTTAGCTTGAAACCTCAAGCCTTGTAGGCGATTATTTCACTACAACACACCACGTTACTACCCCACATTGAGTAATCAAAACCTTAACCCTAAAAAACCCATATACGTACGGATTTTATCATTGTTATCATCCACATAGTAATTTTACTTATGATTTCAACCACATTTCTTAATCGGACTAGGGGGCGGTTGACTGATGCGCTTACCGACAGGCGTGGCTCGGTATCTCCGATAACCATCGCTCGGGGGCTCCAACATAACTGGAAGATAATTATTGGCATGGCACCAAAAGATTTTGTTTCTGAAAGCATCCATGAGAGCCTTCAAGCCCTGCACACATAGTATAGTTATAGAAAGCAAGTACAAATTAAAGGAGACATTTAAAAGTGAAAACGACAGCGTTTTAAATTGGGGACCTGAAGTTTGGCGCGCTTAATTTCGCAGACTTTTTTGTTGACTGCAACATTCCATTGACGGCGATGAAAAGCTTTATAAAACTCGGAAGCTGCTGTAGGGTTTGTGAAGTTTACAAAAGCATATCCAAGATTTGAAATTTTCCTATCGTGCCAATATTTTCTATTATTTATACATCAGTACCAACAATTAGTATTTATCACAACCCAAAAGAAGTAGGAATAATTATGAAATTTAGACTGACCGGAAGTCCATTGGCAAGTAAACAAAGTCGTACTCCGACCTGCGCCGGCCGTCCAATCTATTGTCGTTATTCTTTTCAAAACTTGCATTCTTCAACTTGCAATGTTCGTCCAGAATATTCATTAGATCATTTCGCCTATCAAAAAAAAAAAGGAACCAAATTAAACACTATATAACTCTGTTTTGATTAACATTTAAGTTTAGTTTTGTTACCATTTCTTTTCGTGTGGTTCACTTTTAAACATTAAACCTATTTTCTCTCAAATTCTTACAAAAATTAAATTCTGGGTCAAATTTCAAAAATGAAAACAAAATTTTAAAATCTATTTTTTAGTTTGCATTTAAATTGAACATGTGTTTATAGACTTGATTATTAAAAAAATAAGCCAAAAAGCCACAAATTATTACTAAAAAAAGCATAATATTTCGGTTTTTGGAAATAAAAAACTTGAAGCCGATCAAAAAGTATTTTGTTTTTTGTTTTTGAAAAATAAGTATATTTACTCTATATTTCTTATCATGATTTGTATTTTTTATTCATGAATACAATATTTACATATAAACTAGTTTTAAAAGCTGTTCTATTTCAAAATGTAACTTGATTTTTTTTTAAAAAAAAATGGAGGTAGAAAGTGTATACAAAGACTGAAGAAACAAATCAGATATGGTTTAGCCAAAATAAAAATACTAACGGTTGTAAAAAGTTTGAATCTCGCATAGGGTATGATACACCCATCTTCCACTCACATACAAAAATATTAAAATATTCTAAAAGAAAAAAAAAAACAAAATTTATCCAGTTATGATCAAATATTGAGATGCATAAATATTGAGATGCATAAAGATAGGTATTACTCGACATGCATCTGACTATTTTCTCGATCGATTTCTTTAATTGGTTTTTAGGACTACTTTTAAACTTTTTTACTTTGTTTTTCTTTAACCAATATTTTCAAAAACTAATACCAAGTTTTGAAAATAAAAAAAAAAAAAAAGAGAAAAATAGTAGTTTTTAAAATCTTTTGGAATTTGACTATAAATTAAAAGTAAAATGATGCAAACGAATGTAACAAACAGATAAAAAAAATATGCTTAAAATTTGTAAAACCAAAGGGTAAGTTGAAAACCTTAAGAATAGTATTAAATGAGTTTATATTTTTAAACAAAAAAGAGAGAAGATATACCTTAATTGATTGGGAATATTTTTAATCATGAGAGTGGTGGTTTGGAAGGGCAAGAGTTGAAAATTAGTATCATTATCAGATTCAGGAGGAACACGAAAATGAAGTTGAGGAACCCATTCTTTAACCTTACAATAATACTTTCGCTCCCCCTTATTATTCTTCGCCACATAGCCTTCACCCTGAGAATGGGAGACAACGCCGCCGCCGCCGCCGCAAAAACCATCGGAACAAGGCCAGGACGAAGGAACCTGCGGAACCACGTCGTAGAATAACTCAGAGTCCGAGTACATGGAATAATGGTGCAGGTAAGGGTCCACCTCCACGTAAGCATGCAGCGGTGGGGCCAAAATGAGCTTGGGCGGAGTTTTGTAGATAGGGATAAAGTGTAGCTTCGGCGGTGATACGAACGGCGTCGTATACAGAAATGGGTCGGCGTTGGGGTTTAGAGAGAAACCCATTGATGTGAAGGAGGAGGAGGAACGGTGAGGAGAAGAAAAATGGCGTTTGGGAAGAAATATAAAGTATTTATGTTTTGGAAACGAAGAGACGATTTGAATCAATTAATTAATGCGGTGTGTCTTTCCATTCCTTTGGCGGCGACTTTTTTTCTCTTGTGTCACTCGCTCTGTCTTAGGCTGATGACAGACACACGTACACCCTAATTCCCATTGCACCCGCTCTCACTATTGCCGCGTCACTCAATCTAATTGTCTAATAAAATTTTGTTATTTTTTCTATAATAAATAAAAGTTAGAATTAGATATAGTTTAGGCTACGTATAATCAATACTTTACTTCAAACTTAAATTTCTCCTTCTTTTTACTTTTTAAATATCTTATCGAAGTGAAGACTATCAACTACAATATATGTCTTAATTAATTGAGTTGTGTCAATTATTTCTTCTTCTCATAGTTTAATAAAACTTCATAAATACTTATTAGGTAAGAAGGATTTTATCAAGTGGTAAAGACTAACTATGTTTCATCATATTGTAGAAACCAAATTTTAAAACATCTTAGTATTTGAATAATGTACTTTTAACAGAAAAAAAAAAACAAAAAAACAAAATGTCACATGAACCATGCACACACAAGTTAATGCCCTTTGGATACCCTAAACCATTTCATTTCTCCTAGCCTAGGGCGTTGTTTGGGCCAAGAGCCATAGTTAGTTATCGTTTTCATTTTCTTCTTGTTGAGACTGGCAAGACCCAACCAAATGATGTATGCTGGTTGAAAGTGAGAAAAGTCTTAATACCTGCATACCCAAAGAAAGAGAGGCTGATTAAAAGCAATAATTTTTTTTCTTGCTCTCCCTTAGCAACAGGGAAGGATTCAATCTATCTACCTAGCTTTGGTAGATTTCCTCGAACGGAATCCACATGAATTCAAGGAATTCCTTGGTGGATAAACATGTTGAGTTTCTCGTCCAATGGATCTAATCTATAGTTAGGAGCAATACATACCAAAAGGTTCGAAGAAGGAACGTGCATAAGAGTACATAAGCAACTCACCCTTTTGTATAACCTATTCACATTAGTAAAGCGGCTGGATGCATAAGGGAAGTGCAGGTTTATGAGACCTTAGTAGGGATGCATAGGGAAGTCAACCTACAAGCATGAAAGAGTAGGATATCGCAACCCCTCTGTAAGTAAAGGTCAAGTCTCTCTTTCAGCTAGAATGTAAAGGAATTAAAATAAGTGCATAAAAGGGTCAAACACGGCTGCTAGCATCAAAGAGAACTGACGAAAAATTCCATTAATAACAGACCGTTTTGATTCTTTCAAACAACTTCATGAATTTAGTTCTTAAATAGTTAAAATAACTAGTCATTTTCAAAACTACTCCAAAATATCTTTTAAATCATTCCACCAAATAAATTTTAATGATATAAAAATTATATTTAGAAACATAAAATTAAATATTAAATTAATTTTAATCGATAAAAAAACGTATTTCTGAGTTATCGATACATATGGCAAATGTCATTAAAATCATTTTAAAACTACTTCTGTACATGCACTTAATTGGTGGTGGACGATTTTCCATTAGCAACTAGAGATGAAGCATGTAAGGATTGAGATTTATGGTTTTCATTTTGTAAGATGTTATAACAATGGTTGCATATAGAACGCTGCCTGTTTCCATGTTTTAAGGGCTTATTGTTTGCTGAAAATGGAAACCCTAGGAAAACAAAAAAATGCCATTTTTATCTTCATTTTTTTTTTTGGGCATAAACAAAGCAAAAGCTACTTCGGAATGTTTAGTTGTCGTTTGGATGCCAAATTCGAGAAAAGGAAACCCAAAAACACAAATTCAATCATATCTTTATTTTGTTTGTTTGCTTCGAAAATATGTGTCTCGAGCAAACTCACACTTAAAACGGGCAATCATTACGATTTCTGATCAATTTTCTCAAAAATCGAAGGTTCTTTAATGACACTAAATAACTGTCTTTTCAATTTCTTATCCAATCCATACCTCGTGTACGTCATCTTTTGATTTTTTTTCAACTAAAAGCATTTCTCAAATCTAAAAAAATATTATTGAAAATTTCTCGATTAAAATGATATCGTAGAAATTGTAAAAATTGAAATGTGTACGTATATCATTTACAACGACGCTCTTAGTGTGAATCGACGTTATTGATGTTCCATGGTTAGATGAGGATCTTTTCTTTTAATACTGTAGTTTGGAAAAATAATTAGAAAAATATAGTGAATTTGAAAGCATTTAAAAAAAATATGATAGTTTGTAGTGGAGAGTTAAAAGAGAGATCGAGAATTGAAGTCTCGACCATCTCCATCCACCTGCATCTGCTCCCCTATATTTCTGCCATCTCGAGAGTTGAAGTCTTGACCTGCTTTCTGTCCACGTTGTTCAAACATGCCACATCATTGATGGAGTCTGGTCACATCGAATGCAGTGGGTTGAATTTCAACCCTCAACCTACATTTATTTATCCTTCTCCCTTCCTTTTTTTCCTTCCCACAACTCAAAGATTACTCTCTCTCACAAACTCTTCCGTCATAGATTACTCTCTCACAAACTCTTCCAATTTTTTCTTACCTTTCAAACTCACATATTACTCTCTCCCCATATGTTTTCCCTCTTATTCTTTCCAAATTTGTTACTAAATTCTCCTATTTCTCACATTCGTCCATCAAATTATGAGATTTATACATTTACTCTACTAAATTCCTATTTTTTTAAAAAATAATTATAAATTATGTTCCTATTCTCATGCTATTATATTTCTTTAGTACACTTTCACTCAACTAAATTTCTATTTTTAAAAAAATAAGTTATAGATCCATATTATCATATTATTCTATTTTTTCATAATTTTTGTTATTGTATAACAAATAACAAAAAAATGAGGGATCGTTGTAACTTTGAGGAAAAAAAACATGATCGTCATTGAATTTTGAGTTTACTTCTTATTCATTACTAGTTTTTTGTTTTTTAATATTTTTTTTATATTTATATCAGGTTAGATATACCATTTTAATATCCTCATATCTTGATGTTAGTAATTTTTTAGTATTAGTTATATATTGATGTTGGTAGATCTACCATGTTAATTTTTTTAATGGTGGTTACATTCGATGATAAAAAAAAAAAAAGGAAGTTAGTGTTGCACAAGGTTTCCAAAAAAACTTATTTCGTGGAGTTGAACTTGAGTTAGTATTGATATTGATGTTGATTTGATGCGACGTGGTTCGATTTTTAGTATTTGATCATCTAATTCTCTCTCAGTTGAATGCGTACACTTGACTTATGAACGTGGAGCATGTGATGTTCTTAAAGTCAAAGTCTTGGAAGAAACTTTGAATCTTCAAGGGATGTGCAGCTTCATGAATCATAGATTCTTCTTAGAGAATTCTCTCAAGACTCTAAAGTGTAGAATTGTCAACCCCACAAATGAAGAAACCTCCTCTATTTATAAAGTTATTTGGTGAGCTTTTCGAACTTGTGCTTGGTTGATCCATAGGTCTAGGCCTTAGGCCTAATTAATTGGATTTGGGCTTAGTTGGTCCATATGTTAGCCCTTATGTCCAATTAGTTGGATTTAAGTTTAATTGGTCAATGGGTTTGACCATTGGGCTCAATTAGTTGAATTTTGGCTTGATTTGACATGGGTCAAATTAAGTTTTTTTTTTTTTTTTTTTTTTTTTTTTTTTTTTTTTTTTTTTTTTTTTTTTTTTTTTTTTTTGCTCCATTGGACTTTTAGTCCAAATAATAATATCAAATTGAATCGAATTAATTTCATTCAATCCAACGGTCATGAAGGAAACATGTGTCACGGAATTTGTCAATCTATGTCTCCAACTTCAATTTATGATACATGTCAACTTCTAATTAGTCTCAAGTTCAATTATTTAGAATTATATAATTAATTTAGTAAATGACGAGACAATTTACGATTGATCAAAAATTTCTCATTCATCAAATTCCCATTCTCGAGATTTATGCGCATATATGGGTGGATGAATCTTGGAATCAAAATTCAAATATATTGTTCTTGAATTTTGTCCGAGTTAAACTATGAATTTAGTTAACTAAAGTTTGAGATAAACATTAAAATATGGTCAAATTTTAATTTGAGATTTCACCTCCCAATTTGATTTGGATTAAAGGGGTTAAATTTGGATGATTTGAATTTGGGATAAAATTTAGAATATGACCAAATTTTAACTTAAGATTTTATTCACAATTTAATGTCAAAGTTGAACAATTTAAATTTAAGATAAAATTGGACCAAATTCTATTTTGAAACAAAATTGACATCTATCTCACCATTTAATTTGGTTGGCTTGAATTTAGAATAAAATGTTGAATTTGAATCTCGTCAAATTTTAAATTGAAATATAAAATAAAATTTGAATTTAATTTCGATTTGAATGGAATATGAATTTGACTCAATGGAAGAAATTTTGGAGAGCCAAAGTTGAGTAGAACAAGTTTTAAATTCCACGGCAATTTCGATATTGGATAGAATTTGCTTAAACTTAGATTTGGAAGAAAATTGAAATTTGGGTTTGAGTTGGATGAGATGCTATTTGGGCAAAGATTTCACGCCTATTTGAATTTAATCGATACTTCCCCAATTAAATCAGATAAAATTCTACCAAATGAGAGAATATCTCGAGATTCTATGTATAAATTTTTTTTCTTTCCTATATATACCAGGCGAAGCGATGTACTCATCACACTTTTGGAGTCATCTAGCAGTTTTCCAGAGGGTATTGACTGGTTGGAGGAGTTCACCTCTGGTTTTTATGCGTGTGAGTTGCACACCTAATGTTATGCTTTTTTTGCCTTCGACGTTTATTGTAGCTATGCTGGAAATCGTCGAAATAAGGAGTGGAGTCTCATCAAAGTTGGACAACATGAGTTGTTGTTGTGTTGTCGGAATCGACTTCGTCCCCTTCTGCCATGGTGGTTAACGAATCATCTCCTTCGTGGTCTTTTATCTGCAATTATTTTCTCTCCTGCTGGAATACCAGATCCATCGAAACGCTCTACAGGATTTGTGTCATCGCTTTGGCCATTGATGTGTGAAAGTCACTGGTGAGGAGAAAGAGACAGGCGGTAGTTTGAAAGAGAGGGATTGATAGTTGAGATGGAGAGAGAAGATATGGTGGTTTGTTACGGTGGAAAGAAAAAGAGAACGGCCCCCTTTTTTAATTTTACATATATATATATATATATATATATATATATATATTTATTATTATTTTTTCCATTTCACGTTTTTTTCCCTTTTTTTACAACTCCTTTTCTTTCTTTCTTTTTTCCATTTTTCCATTTTCTTTCTTTTTTCCTTTTTTTTCTTACCTTTATTTCCTCATTTTTCTCTCTCTCTCTTTTCCTTTTTCCCTTTTCCTTTTTCTTTTCTTTCATGTTTCTTTCTTCTTTTTCCTTATCACTTTTATAATTTTACTAACTTGTCCCATTGTTCTTTTTTTTTCCCCTTTTATTATAGAAATCAAAGCTACTCGTAACGTATTTCGAGGAGTAATTTTTTTGCATAGCTCGCCAACTTCTACCTATCTCTGTAAAAGGTGGTTTTTATTTTCATTATTTTTATTTTTTGCAACAGTATCCCAATATGCGACTGTCACCTTTGTTGATCTTAGGGAAGACTAGTTCATCTAGGCTAGATCATCCTAACCTTAGAGAGGTCCAGATCATCTTAACCTTAGAGAGGGTCGGATCATTTTCTCCTAGATAATCATCTTACCCTTAAGAAGGGTCGGGACATCCTTTTTTGGGAAAGGCCAAATCATCTTGCCTTTAGTGAGGGTCGAATCATCTAACCCTGTCAAATTGTCTCACCCTTGGAGAGGGTTGATCATCTTGCTCTTAGTAAGTGCCAGATCATCTGGCCTTAGAGAGGGTTGTATCATTTTGCCCTTAGCGAGGGTCGAATCATCTGACCTAGTCGAATCACCTCATCTTTAGAAAGGGTATAAGCTCGGTGAAGCATCGATGGATCTTTGGGCGTAAACTTGGTGAAGCATCAACGAATCTTCAGACATCAGCTTGGTGAAACATCGACAATCCTTCGCACTTGAGCTTGATAAAGCATCGACAAATCCTCTGTACTTGAGTTTGATAAAACAATAGTGAATCCTCCACATTTGAGTTTGATGAAGCATCAGTGAATCCTCCGTATTTGAGTTTGACGAAACATCAACATTTTGGAGAGGAAGTAAAATTGCACCAACATTTTGGAGAGAGAGTGAAGTTGCACCAACATTTTCAAGCAGTGACATAATAGGATTGTTTAGACCTTTACGGGGTCAACCCCAGGTGAACTAAACCATGATCTAGTTTTGAAGATGAGGTAGATATGTCATCGAGCTTTGAAGACAAGGCGGATACGCCATTGAGCTTTGATGATAAGGTGGATACGCCATCGAGCCTTGAAGATGGGGCGGATACACCATCGAGCCTTGAAAATGGGGCAGATATGCCATCGAACTTTAAAGATTGGGCAGATACGCCATCGAGCCTTGGAGTGGAGCTGGGTAGACTAGATTTCATCGCGCATATAAGCCGAAATTAGGTAGACCAACTTGATCTTTGGAGATGCGGTGGAGCCTGGTGAACCAGAGTTGATCTAGCATATAGGGCAGAGCCAAGCGGACCTGAGTTGATTTCATGTGTGAGGCAAAGCCAGACAGATTGAAGTTGATCTCGCATATGAGGGGGAGCTGGGCGACCTAGAGTAAATCTTGCGTATGAGGTGGAGTCAGACAGCTCGAACTTTATCTCTCATATGGGGCGGTGCCATGAGAATCGGACTTGATCTTGCATATGAGGCAGACCCAGACAGACCGAACTTGATCTCGCATATGAGGCGAAGCCAAGAAAACTAGAAGCGATTTTGCAAATGAGGCGATGCCAGACAACTCAAACTTGATCTCGCATATGGAGTGGAGCCATGAGAATCAGACTTGATCTTGCATATGAGGCGAAGTATCACACCCCTCTCCAAATTACCCTCTTAATCTGAGAAGAGATGTGAAGACAACAATTGCCAACCCTCTTATGACAACTATTGCCCAACATACTTCTGAAAACATGTATCCTTAGCACCTGTTAAACTTGATTAGTAATATGTAATTCTTTAGGACTTAACACATAGTTTCGACAACAGCTTAATGCATATAATTACTACTAATAAGAGATATCAACATGAACATACATAATGGTTTTCAGAAGACAAACTCATATACAATATCTGTTCAACACAACTCTCCCTTATTTCCCCCGACATGGACATAAAACTAAATAATAGAACATAATGAGCCACTAAACGTCCACTCTCTGGAGGTATGAGAAGTGATTGACTGGCAGAATTGCTAGGCCTCGAGATGTCAATCGCTGCATAGAGAGGAAAACATTAAAAAAAAGTGAGTTGGAAAGCCCAGTGAGTGACTATCTTATGTAAAACATACTTTAAGTCATAAATAACATAAACACGCCTATCAAGGAAAATATTTAAAAGATTATAATAAGGGTTTTGAAAATGGAACTGAAATTGTAAAATACATCATGTAAAACCCTGTAATAAAACTCAATAATATCATTCTGAAAAATTCCACTACTCCACTGCCTGAACATGTGGGAGAACCCTTTTGCGCAATCCCTAATCACCTTAGTTGAGAGAGAGCCATTTTGTTCGATCTCATCAATGTCGATAATATAGTCATACGTGCACGCAGAGCTAAATTGGGTCCTGACCAAATTACCATACCTTTGGTGTCAAGGATCCTTAACATCAATGAAATTTGGTTACCGTACAATACATTCTGTACCAACAATGAAGTAGGGTTTGCACAAGGCACGGACATTTAAGCATAAGAAAATACATAAAATATGTATATTAGAAATAATCATACCTTATGGTTTCATATCAACGCATAATGCCTTGTAAAATATGGAGTATACTTGATCAATTTCATCATGCGATAAAACATGGCATAGACTACTGGAAAATGCATGCTAAACTCTTAAATAATTTCCTCATTTAAAAACATAGATCATGCAATCAACATCCATTTTCGGAGAAAATCACAATATAATAATTCATATTAAATGCCTATATGTTGGAAATCATTCATAAACTTGCGTTAGAAAACATTTATTAAAACTTGTCACTCACTGTTATAAGCTATTTATCCAAAGGGTTGTATGCCTCTCTTATTTTCGTTTGCCCTGGAAAGGAAAGGTCCCGTGGTTAGTATATTTCGCTCATTTTTTAGCTTAACGGATAGCTTAACTTTATTGCATACTAATGGTTATCGCATCATATTTTCAACGCATCAAAAATCTTAATGCATCGACTATTCCTTAACCATCTTACCTTATAACTTAAATGACAGTTGGGAATCCATTCTCAAGATGCTCAGGTAAGCGTTGAAACACTTATCGGCCTATGCAACATACATCCATTATGCGATGTACTTAGATTGCCTTCGTTGTGTATTTGCTATGTTGTATGCGTTAACGCATAACTTCACTGAGTCAGCTGCTTGCTTATTCATCCACAACATCATTTCAAAATTAAACTTCCGAATTTCATAACTTTAATTCCAGCATTCGTTTAACTAAACTTCCTTCAATGAAATGCTCATAAACATATTAACTTTTGCTTACCTTAGGATTTAATCATAATTTCTTCCAAAATCGATCAGAAATTCTTCAAATGGCAACAATTCTCCCTTACTTAGGCGCTAGAAAAATTTTGGCAAAACAATCCCCTTCTTGGTTAAGCCTATTTATACTTGGGCCTGCATGAAGAGTTAGCTTAATTAATTGCCACCTAGCAAGCTTATCCCTTGATTGACGACTGCAAGGCTGCCACATGACTTACTTATTCATTAATTAAGTTGATATTCTTAGCTTAAACTTGGTTGCATGGCCTTGCGGCCATCCAAGATTTCTCCCTTCAACGTATGATTGTTAGCCGCATCATTCTGAAGGAACTCTTATCAAGGAGATCCTATGAGCAGAAGCAAGATCGTTCTAAATTCCTTGTGACAGAATTACAAGCATACACAAACATACAAATTAGTTATGCATCTCTAACAAAATTACAACATGCTTTCATAAATAAGTACAAAGGGAATGAGAGACATACCTTTGAAGAACTCTTCTTCCACAGACATCTCGCTCTCATGAAGACTTGGACCAACACCTCTTACCACGTGATCGTTTAGTAAAGTTTCGGCAGGTACATGATAGTTTAGGAAATCAGATGTGATCGTTTACACGATCGGTAAGTGAAGCTCGATTGCCACGTGATCATTAAGTAAAAAGCTAAACGATCGTTTAGTTAATGGTGCGTGTACACGATCGTTTAGACAAACACTTGAAGCTGTCATGTAGTCTCTCGTGAGCTAAATGATTGGCAGTGTACTCAAATGAAGCGATCCAATGATGCTTTTCAAAATGAAAACATTTTTCATTTTATCCTTCAGTTATGAAAACTGAATATAACCTCCCATTTTCATGCACGGTTAAGGAGAAACTACCAACAATTATCTCATAACCGTTTTAAGTATAAATAAATATTAACTAACTTATCATATTATATTTATAACCTATAGTTTTAATATCACATCATATGTAACATTTAAACCATAGTTCTTTTTTCCTTTACTTGATATAAATCATATTTATATCATTTTCCTCAAATTAATGTATCTCATACATCATGTCAACTATATCATATATAATTGAACCAGTTTAATCATATCATATATAATCAAACTCCCTCTTGTCAATTTGAACACTTCAAACTGACCCAAAACTGATTCTCAACTTGAATCCATTGAGCTACCAAGGGGACCTTATGAACCTGTAGCTTGAAGCTTCAGTGGTACGTGAATAGTTGACTAAACTCTTTAATCACGAGATTCACCATCTGTTAACTGTTGGGCACTCCACTAAAGAACGACAGTTGCATTATTCTTACTACAGATATATTTTTGTGTCCATCGGATATAATCAGACAACAGTACAATAACCCTTCACAGATGCTCGTAAGTACAGCTGGGTCAATTTACTATTTTGCCCCTATAGTTACATCTAACTCCTTAAGTGCCACTGATCCCTCTAATAAACAATACATAATAGTTCTACTTTGAGGAAGAAGTGAATTCCATCTTGTGTAGCTGAATTCCCAACTCTCTAATCAGACGAATTCCCAAAGTGGTATGTTTGAGTCAGCGATTTGGCCACTCGCAATCATGCAAATCAAAAGAGCACCCTCAAAAGCAGGAGTTCCCAACTTACTCAGGATTAAGGTTATATTACCTATGGTCATATGAGCTTGTATAGACACACCAATCATATGAGCTTCTCTTAAACCCCATCTTGGAGATCACTTCATCAAACCTCTCATACCAACATCTTGGTGACTGTTTGAAGCCATAGATAGACTTATTCAGTAGACATATTAAGTCTTATTCTCCCCTTTTCACATAACCTTGAGGTTGCATCATGTAAATGGTCTTATTCAACAACACATGTAGAAAGGTTGTCTTTACATCCAATTGGTCTAACTTCAAGTCCTTTTGCACAACTAAGGAAAGAAGTAGCCTAATGAATGTATGCTTCACCACTGGAGAAAAGACCTTAGTATATAGTCAATACCTTCTTTTTGAGTGAACCCCTTAGCAACTAACCTTTCCTTGAACCTAGACTTTTGCACACCTGGAATCTCTTCTTTAAATTTGTAAATCCACTTACATGAGATAGGTTTGTACCCTTTAGGCAAAGGTACTAGTCTCCAAGTGTCATTTTGGTTGAGGGACTTCATTTCATCATTCATTGCCTCGATCCATTGTCTAGCATCTGAGATGTTTGTTGCTTCTTCAAAGCTAGTAGGTTCATTGTTACTCAAAGAAATGACAGCACTTAATGCTACATTAGCAAAATCAGACTCTTGGTATCTAGCCGGTGGCACAATAGTTCTTCTAGGTCTGTCTCTTGCTAATGAATGATTCTGTAAGTCTCCATGTGTCTCAACTTGTTCACTTGACACATGTTCACTAGTTTTAGCAGTCTCATGACCTTCTAACTCTAGATTTTGAGAGGAAGTAAAAGCTCTATGATCATTTTGAGGCTCCACCTTCAATCTTGTGCTACTTATCTTTGTCATTGAAATGGATGGTTGTTTAGACATCATAAACATCTCATTCTCTCTGAAAACCACATCTCTTTTCAACGGGATGCCACAGCTTATAACCCTTCATTCCCGGTGTAAAGCCTAAGAACATGCATTTTACAGCCCTAGGTTTCAACTTCTCTTAGCTTTGATGCACATAGCCTACACATCCAAACACTTTCAAGTGTTCAAGCTTAGGTGGTTGCCCTGTCCACCTCTCTTCAGGAGTTTTCACCTTTATGGATTGATGTGGGCACCTATTAAGAATGTATTGTGCAGGAAACAACTTCAACCCAATACTTTTTAGGCAGGCATTGGACAGCTGACATCTAACTCTTTCTAGCACTATTCTATTCAATCTTTCAGCTACTCCATTTTATTGAGGTGTGCACCTCACTATTCCATGTCTTACTATGTCATGATCCCTACAAAATAAGTTGAACTCCTCTCCACAAAACTCTAAACCATTATCAGTTCTTAAATATTTAATAAGTTTAGAGGTGTTCCTTTTCAATCAAGGTCTTCCATTCTTTGAATCTACTAAACACTTCATCTTTGGATTTTAGAAATTAAACGCAACTCTTTCTTGAGTAATCATCTACAAAAGAAAGAAAGTACCTTGCTCCACTTAGAGATGGAGAGTGAACTGACCCTCATAAGTCTGAATGCACATATTCTAGGATCTCTTTTGAAGTGTGTTGTCCTTTGGGGAAACCTTATCTTGTTGCTTTTTCTAATATGCAGTATTCACAAAATTTTAAGCTATCTCCAACACCCTTGGAAGAATCCCCTGTTTTGAGAGTACTTGTAGCCCCCTCACACTAATATGAGAAAGCCTTTTATGCCATAACTCATCTTCTGTGGGTTTTTCATCAATTGCCATCAAGGCCAAGTGTACCATTTGCATATCTTTGATGAATACAATCCATTTACCTTGGTTACCACCAATACTACTTTAAAGTCTTTAATTATTTCAAAGGTGCCTCCCACACCTCTATACTCACAGTCAATAGCATCAAACATCCCCCAAAGATATGAGATTTCTCTTCAATGTAGGAACATGCCTCACGTTCCTAATCAATTTCATTGAACCATCTTACATTTTCAAGGACACAGACCCTATTTCAACAGCTCTGCAGGTGTTATTGTTTCCCATGTAGATCACCCACCATCCCACTTCTTGTAGGTGCAAAACCATCCCTTAGATGGTGTCATGTGGACTGAACAGCCAAAATCTAACACCCAATCCTGAGTCTCCATAGTATTCTGGTCTCCACCTTCTTCAGTAGTATCCAATGCATCTGAATAGATAAGGGAATTCTCCCCTACAGCAGCCTCAGTCTGTTTTCCACTCTTGTTCTGTTAGTTCAACTTCCTCTTCAAGGCATAGCAGTCCTTTTTCATGTGCCCCATTTTGTGACAAAAATGGCACTTTATCTTGGACTTATCACCACCATTCTATTTTTCCTTTTTCGTTGTTCTTGTTTTTCCCTTTTGAAAACAAGACTTCACCTCCTTGTTGACCTTTCTTACTCATTTGTAACTTTAATTATTTGACTCTTACTATTGATATGATTGCTTCTGTTGTTATTCTTTCTCTACCGTACTTCATGGTTGTCTTAACATCTTTGAATGGTTCTGGTAGAGAATTTAGTAATATGAAAACCTCATTTTCTTCTCCTATATTATCTCTTATTGATCTGAATTCAAAAGACAGTCTCTTGAACTCATTCATATTATCCGTGAGAGACTTTGCAGCATCCATCTTGTAGGTGAAGAATCTTTCCCTCAAGAAAGCTTTGTTGGATAGGTCTTTGTTGAGATATATCTCATTCAGTTTGTTCTAGAGGGTATAGGCAGTAGGTTGGTCTACAATCTGCCTCAAAACACTGTATGTGACATTCAAGACAATGGTTCCATATGCGTTTACCTCAATTGTCTCTTTCTCTGCCTTAGTGAGTGTTTCGGGATACATTGCAGGGTCCGTAATGGTCAATAGAGCCTTCTATTATCCCAAGACTGCTTTAATCTTCGCTTTCCATAGTTCAAAGTCTGTATTACCATCGAACTTCTCAATTTTATATCTGGTATTGTCATTCTTGATCTTCAAGATTGACTAATCTGATTCGAAGTATGCAAGAATTCAAATCTTGGATCTGTTTTGAACTGTTCATTGGGCTCTGATACCACTTGTTGTCCCAGATGACTATGATCTTCACGTTCACAATCATAAATTACTTAGAATTAACGGTTAAGAACAATTCAAAAGTCAGGGGAGGCTGAATGCTTGAGGCTTGAAACTCCTCTGTCGTTTATCGGATGGCAGCTCAATCATGTAGACGAAGCTCCAAGAACTAAACGATAATTCAATTATGTAAACGATAGGACGAAGCGCTAGACGATCGTGTAGACGACAGTTGACTGGAGCTAAACGATCGTATAGATGACAGTTAAAGAGCTAGACGATCGTATAGACGATTGGACGCGAAGCTAAATGACCAAGTACACGATGCGATAGGAACTATACAATCATGTAAACGATACTTTAGTAAATGCTAAACGATCGTAGAGTTAGAAAGAAATGACACAAGAGTTTAAATGGTTCGGCCAAAGGCCTACGTCCATTGTGCAAATTGGGAGGGTCTCTTTTATTACTTCTTCTCTAAAATTATTACAGAACGAGTGCCTTGCTATCTCTTATTTTCTCTCCTACATTATTCTCACCTTTGTTTTTCTTTATATACATAGGTGCAATGGTCAATGATGAAACTCTGGTGGTTACAACACATAACAGAAAGATGTCGACAACGATTCAACTACCTTCAACTATGTTTTTCTTATTTTCGATTCTTTCTATAACATTGAGCTTCTAAATGGAGTTGAAGAGATGCAATATTTGAAGTTTCAAAATCATTCAAAAGACTGATGAATCTAGAAATTAAGATTCATCCACATATTTAATACTAGATGTATTAATTTATTTCCATGTTTTTACAATTATTGATGGTTTATTTATGAAATTAAAAAGTTGTTGTTGAACCTAGTCAATTAGATGAAAGGTTGTGACCTTTTTTAGTGTCTTTTCAATTAATTTAAATAGGGTTGTAATCTTCCCATTTTGAAACAAGAATTTGAATTTGAATGTAATTCTTTTAGAGTTTATTCTCTTAAGCTTTATGCTTTCTTTGTATTTTTATGTTTACAATGCATGTTTTTAGAACTTTCAATATTGTTTGATCAATTAGATTGTGGAGAGTTCGAGATCTTAAAGTTAGGAACAAGTTTTCCTTTGTTCTTGATCTTTGATCAAATCTTTCTAAATCAAATCTATTTAGTTTTCTTGGGGTTGTTATCTATTTGTTTATTAGGGGTTATTCTTACTATTGTTGTGGGATTCGCCTTGTTTAAGGGGGAGTTCTTATACGTAATTGAGATAGTTAGTTTTATCATTAGGCAAATAGAGTTTTAGTTAAGGAAGACAATAGTCACCTTCCAGTTACCATCAACCTTGCAATGGAATTCGACATATTATTATTTATTATTGACAATTTAGCATGACTGGTTCCAGGGATAAATCTTTTTAATATAGATTATAAAGAATTTTACCTAACAGTTTTAACGTAGATATAATTACTTTTAGAGTATTATTGTCAAATATTATTTAAGTTTTTATTTGGTTTACAAGCATGTTGGAAAGAACATGAAAAAACATATGAAAACAAGTAGTCATTTAGCTAAAACAAAGTTGTATCAACGAAGATATGACCAAAACAAAATCATTGTTCATGCAAAAAAAGTGTGTGATCTCTGGCCTCATTTGCAAATTGTTGAAGTTCTTACTTTGCAATTCTATTTTGGTCATAACTCCATCAATATAATTCTGTTTTAGCTAACTGATCACTCATTTTCATATGGTTTTTCATGTTCTTTCTAAAAATACTTATGAAAAGAGAAAATATAAAAGGTTAATGAATATAAGTGGCCTTACAACGTTTACTTAGATATAATTTACTTTTAGAGTATCAAAGTCAAAGATTGTTTAAGTTTTTATTTCATTACAAGCATGGTTGGAAAGAACACGAAAAAAAAAATCATATGAAACTGAGTAGTCATTTAACTAAACCGAAGTTGTATCAATGGATATATGACCAAAACAAAACTATAACTTAGCAATCGTGCATGATATCAACGATTGTGCACTTGAAGTATACAATCGTGCACTTTTAATGTTGGTCATATTTTCTTCAATATAACTCTGTTTTAGTTAAATGACTCCTTGTTTTCATACATTTTTTTCGTGTTCTTTCCAACCATGTTTGTCAATTGAGCAAAATATTAAAGCATCTTTATGTTTAATTGACTTTACAAAATTTAAAGTTAGATCATTCTTTAGTATGAAAACTGAGAGAGAAGTTAGAAGATGTTCATTTGAAACTGAGGGCAAAATGAGTATCTCACCCATTCAAAAGGTAAAAACATTTTAAAAAAGAAGTTAATTACATAGATATTTTTTGTTTTTGGGTCAAATTGGATAATTTTCCACTAATTATTTAAGAAAATATCAATTTATAAACAAAAATGAAAGTTAAAAGTATTCACTCTCCTCCCATAAAAATAAGATAGGTATTTTTGCAAGATGACTAGCCAAATAGTATTTCATTCTCGTACTTTTGTAGATATTTCTTATGTAAATACCCTTTATGTTATGACTTATGATTAAGAACGTTGCCGCCGCAGCCCGTCGGCCTTCGATCCCTCTTGTTCCCTAGCTTCATCGGTAGAGGGCCCATGGCTTGTTGGGCCTGTTACAATTTATTCTAGCCCAGCCCAAATCGTTAATTTTGTTGGCTTAATGGGTGGATATACTTAACATTTTGGTGTTGGATATTTGTACTGCATACTAAAATTATATCACCTCTTAAAAATATTTGTAAATATAGAAATTTTAACTAGTTAACCTTTGAATTTTTTCTAATTTCTAATTTAGTCCTCCCGTGTTTTGTCTTGTTGCACACTTTCTTCTTTTTCTTCTTTTTTCTCTTTCTTTTCTTTGGTTTTTCTTCTTTCATTTATTTTTTTAATTTTTTATTTTCTTTCATTTTTCGAGTTTTTTTTCTTCCCTTTCTTTTTTTATTTTCTTTCCTTTATCCGATTTTTACTTCTTCTCTTTCTCTTTATCTTTCCTTTTTTCTTTTTTTCTTTTTTTTTCTTTCCTTTCTTTTTTTTCTTTTACTCAAGACTTGAAAGTATCTAATTCATAAGTAACTTAACACCAACAAGCCAATCATCAGATATTATTATTATAACAAAACATTAAATATAAATAGCAAATGAAAACGGATTTGAAAGAAACTATATTTTTTAGTCCACAAATTTGTACCATTTTAGAAACATTTCTTAAAAGTTTGAAATAAGAAACAATAATAGTTATTAAACAAGTTTAAGTCTCAAAAAATGAGAAATATGAACGATATCAAACAGGCAAATAATTTTTTCTTTTTATAGAACTTTAAGAGTGTGATGTCTATAAAAAATAACTTGAAAAAATTTGCGTATATGGCCCAAATTGAAGGGCACAAATTGAAATATTTGTGTATTTGTGTACCGTAATATTTGTATATTGATAATAACATTTATTAGTAATATTAGTGTTAGAACTTAGATAGATATCAGTTATATTTCTGTATTAGTCAAATTTAGATAGATACTAGTGGTAGAAGTCTGTTAGTGATAAAAGTCTATTATTGATAACCATGATAAAACTTTCTCAATAATACTACTGATAGCTTTGAGTGTTAATCTTTCAAAATTGATAGTCACTAATAAAATTCTATCAGTGATAGCCACTAATCTTTTCTATCATCGATAGCTTAATCTTTGATTATTTTTCAACAATTAATATCCACTTATAGAAGTCTATCATTGATAATCAACTAAGTGAATTTAATTAATAAAGTTGAATCTTGAACTAAAGTGCAAGTGGAATGCCTAGAAGATATCACTAATAACATGTTAATCATGATAGAACTTTCTCAATAATAACCACTGATAACTTTGAGTGTTAGTCTTTCAAAATTGATAATTACTAATGAAAGTCTATTAGTGATAGCCACTAATTTTTTCTATCATTGATAGTTTAATATTTGATGATTTTTTAAACAATTAATATCTATTTATATAAGTCTTTCATCGATAGCCAACTTAGTGAATTTAATTAATAAAGTTGAATCTTGAACTAAAGTGTAATTGGAATTCCTAGAAGTTATCACTAATAGCATGTTATCAGTGATAGAAACTATCAACGATAACATGTTATTTGATGGTAAAAAAGAATGATAGAAATTATCTCTGATAGCATGTTACCAATGATAGAAGCTATCACCGATAACTATGATATAAGTGATATCAACTTAGGTGATATCCATATATCGATGATGTTAATAATATAAAAGTCAATTCCATTTGATAAAAGTCTATTATTGATAGCTACTGCTAAAAGTTATCGATGATAGCCACTGATTAAAACTATCAATGATATCCTCAGTATATGACTTAGGTATATATCAATAAAATGAATGATATTAATGATATTGGTGATATGAGTTAAGTAAATATCAGAGATAATCACTTATAGACCTCCTATTGATAGATTTTATATCACTTATAACTTTAAATGTTAATCTTTGAAAGATAATAGTTTCATTTCAAAAGTTGATAACTACTTATGAAAGTCTATCATTGATATCCACTGATAGCCTAAGATGTTAATATTTTAAGTTTGATTACAATTGATCAAAGTATATCAATAATAGTCATTGAAAACTGAAAGCAAATTGAAAGTTGATATTTCAAGTGTTACTATTTTAAGGTTGTATTAATATAGTAGCTATCAGTGATAGCCACTTACATACTATTAGCTGTTATCATTGATAGCTGCTATAATTGATAGTTTTAAATTTGAGAAAACCGGAAGAAGAAGCGCGAAATGTTGGGCTGCGTGTGAGCTTTTTCGTTATTTACCTATATAGATATCACTGATAGTTGTTATCAATGATATCTGGTGCTAATTTTGAACCATATCCCTAATATGTTTATCTTTATTATATATATTTTTAATTATTTTGAGTTTGATTGTTATTTGTGCAACCAACCTTTTGATGTATGGACTTTTTTCTTTCCCCCTTTTCTTCTATTCTTCTAAAAAAATCAATTCGGTAATAATTTTTGTTTAATATTTACGGGAAATAAACATTAATATATGGATTATTAATTAAGTATTTTCATTTGAGTCTAAGGTTGGTTTCTAGTAAAAAATGCATTGAAGTTTTTGTTTATATGGTGCCAACTTCAGCATATTTTACTGATAATAAAGACATTTTTTTTTATTGTAATTGTGAATCTCCACTTTGATATATTAACATAATATTTAATATATATATATATATATATATATATATATATTTCAGTGGTCAAACAATGATACTTAATGTAACTCGAAAATGAGTTGGGTCAGCCTAACCTAAACTCTAACTTTAGTTAGAATTAGGTATTTTGAAAGATGAAAATGAAGAATAAAAGGTTTAAAGAATTCAAAGAGATAAAAAGTTAGAGAAATTTGCGATCAAAACTTTTTTTTTTCTCTCTTTCTCAAAATATTTTAAGACAATACATTAGAGGGAAATGATTTAGAATATACTGAAATTTTAGTTTTAATTTTTTACTTTAAAACTGGTAAAATTTTAGTTTCTATAATATATATATATATATATATATAAAGGAGTAGTTAATAACTACCAAAAAAATGTTGGGGTATTGGGAATTAAAGTCAAAGATGCTACAAATTTGTGAACTCTTCAAACTACCCTTTTACCCACACAAATTCAACAAGTTTGACACTTTGGATAAAACACATTATTATTTTTATTTATAAAAATATATTTTTTTTAAAAAAAAAGAAGAATTAATCAAAAGTTAGAAAAATCCAGTCCCCTTAATCATTTATTTGGAAAAGTTAAAAAGAACAATAATCAAAGTTAGTATGAAAAATGTTACAATCAAATAGGAAACAAAAAGTTAGAATCAACAGATACCCTAAGTCCACAAGCAAACCAAAGTCTTAATCATATCTAACCAAAGTCTTTATTTTTGACAATCACTCTTTATCTCTCTCTCTCTCTTCTATGAGGGAAAAAAAAATGGTTCAGTTGAGCCAAAGCGTGGGGCTCCCTTTTCTTCCATCATCAGCTGGGCTTGGGCCCACCGCAATTGAGTTGGGCATTTTATAGGCCCAAATAAAGCCCAAAGTTGTTATCACATCGTGGGTTTTTTTTTTTTTTTTTTTTTTTTTTTTTGTTAAGGAAATAGCTCATGGTCGTTGGTTGTACATGAGAAAAGTATTAAAATTTTCCATATAAAAACTTGATATGGAACTTATAGAGTAGAATATTATATTATCCAATGACCGTTTTAAGTGTTGAAGGGAAGAAGTATATAGTACAATAGTGTTAACCAAGGAATTTTTCTAATATTACGAGAGTACCATATTTTCTTTGTTCATAATATAAATTTATCTTCATAAATATTTGTAGATCCAACATTAATATTAATGGGTCTCATCCTATTTTTTTAAAAAAATATTAGATGTGACATACAATAAGTAAAGATAATATGAAAAATTGTTGGCAGTAAAGGGAATTTTTCTTGGTTAAACATTTTCTCTATTGAAGATAAGTAGTGGAGGGGAGGAAAAAGAAACCAACTTACTTTCTCATCTTTCTATGATCATCTCCACTCTTTTTATTCCCATAATCTTTTAACATGATTTTGAGTACAAATGTCAACCAATGGTTGTGATGTTCCCAAAACAACACAATGGGATACCTCAAAAGCCTAACAATAATCTAATGGACAGTTGAAACACCCATAAAAAGGAAGTTTCAAATGGATTCTAAATGGATATCATTTTGAGGCTCTCAAAAAAACAATAATAATAATAATAGGAAAGGAAACCAGGTTGTAATCATGCAACTTTCAGGCCAAACCTTTTTGGGTAAATGTGTTATTGTGTGCTATTTTGTTGAAAAATAAATAAAGATTATTTGATATTAATTGTAGGTGAAATCAGACAAAATCATTAAGCCTATGGTTTTTTTTTTTCAATATAGTCGTTGGGTAGTTGTAAGTTGTAATAGTTTTTGAGTTTGAGAGGAAGTGAATTTGTTTGAGAATTAATTAACATTTTGAAAAAAAAAAATATGAAACATGGAGAGAAGGGAATTAAAGAAAGTAATTGGGTGAGTGTTCCCTCAAATGCAACCTCATGTTGGCAGTCATGTGAGACTTTTCTTTTCAAATTTAGACATCGTAGCTAATAGGGCATTGCAATGTAGCCAAGTTTCATGGAATTGTATTCTAACTTTCCTTTCACACCACTTCCAAATTTAGACTCCAAAATTCAAGACTAGAAATATCAACTTTAATTCATCTAAGATAAGAATTTGAATTATTTGTTGGACCATAATTGAATTATAAAAACTTGTTACATCAAGTAAAATAGTAGAAAGACTTAACATATTCTTTAAGAATATATCTCGCTTTTAGTATGGATTTTATTAGTTGGAACACACTTAAATTATTTTCGAGTGGCTTATAATATAAATTATGAGAGAAAATAAAATGATATAAATTTTGTAAAAGAAAAGAAATTGTAGATATTTGGAAAGTGGTTACATTACATATATGATATAAGTTGTGGGTATGGAAAATGAGAAAGACAGCATAATTAGTGGAATGGAATTGATGGTTGGAAAATAGAGAGTTTTTGGTTGAATAAAATAATAATAATAATGGAAAAATGGTGTGATTAATAAATGCGAAAGGAAATGTCCCCAAAACAACCAACCTGAGGTTATGTAGGGCAGTGGTGAAGGCAGCTTCTCCCCCGACAAATGGCCGCCGCAACTAATAAACTCTCTCGTTTCGTTTACCAAAGCTATACCTTCCGACTTGCACTACACGCCCTCTACATTTTCATCATGTCTTTTTCACTTAATCTCTTTTGTTTTTGGGAAATTACATTAAAAATAAATAATCTATTTTAAGGGTTCAAAATGGTAAATGACTCTGATTTTGAAAAAAAAAATGTTAAAAGATCTTTTGTTGATGTCATAGTCTCGTAAAGTTACATGTTTGCCCCTTCTTTTTTCCTCCTTTCCGACACACGATTTTCTTTTTCCTCATTCATAGACCCAACTTTTGGGAAAATTTCGACACGATTTCTTCTTCTTCTCCGCAACCATGTAGCTTTGACTAACAATGCTCCGCCCTGCATCTCCAACAAATAATGTGTGACCAGCTCTAACCAACGATGAGCGAGACAACAAAAGAGAGTGAGAGCTTCTTCGTGACCCTTCAGCTCCGACCAACACTACGTGACTAAAGTTAGAGCGAGACAAGCAAGAACGAGACGAACAAGAAAGGGGAAGAAGACGACACATTGTTTCATAAATGTTCGCAAATGGAATATCAGTGAGAGCGAGAGTAGGGATGGCAATGGGGTCAAGTCGGGGCGGGGATGCATTCCTCATCCCCACCTCATTCCCCATTCTGGGGCGTCGGGGTCAGGGTTGAAGATTCGAGGCCACGTAGGAAAAAATTCCCACTTTTTATTTTATTATTTTTATTATTTAAAATTAACTAAAATTAGTATTTATATTAAAATTGTAAATTTTATGTAATAAATTAATATTATTGTTACATATATTTGTTTAAATTAACAACTTAAAAAGTATTTTAATATTTTTTATTATAAAATTTATTATATTAAAAAATTAAAACTAAAAAAATTAACTAAAATAGTAGCTTCAAGTTACTGTTTTAGTAGTTTATATATGTATATATAATTAGAAAAAAAATATAATTGAAAGTTTTGTTTCAGCTTTTTTCTAATAATAATAATAATTATTATTATATATGTTCATAATTAAAAAAAATTGGAGTGGGGGTGAGGATTGGGGTCAGGGTCGAGGACGGGACGAGGCCACGATCGGGGACCCGGTTTGACCCCTATACCCGGTCAAACCGAAGATTCCTCGTCCCGATTGGGTTGGAAACCCGACCCCACGGAGAATTTTGTCATCCCTAAGCTAGAGCGAGAGCGAGAGCGAGATAGGCTTTTCTGCATTTGCAAGTTTATTTTGGTAATTTCACTTAAATTTGATGCCAGCAAAGGGTCATTTGACCTTTTTTTAAAAAAAAAATCCAGGTCTTTTGACATTTTGCACCCATTTTTTGGGTCATCCGTACAAATCTCCTTTATTTTCCTTTTTCTTTTTAATTTGAAAATCTAATTTATTATATTTAGGGAAATTGCATTGTATGGCAAATACATTTTAAGAAACCAAAGCCATGACTTCAACTTAGCAATCACATAACAATCATATAGAAATCAAATAGCAATCAAATTTTCAGACAAAAGTTTTTTGGCATGTTTTTTTTTTAAAAAAAAAGCAAAACCTAGGGATATACACTCAATTTTCAGTTTATTTTTTTATTAAAGTTGCAATTGCCTCTTACATTTACTATACTTCTATATATTTATTTTATGTAATGTATACTTAATATGTAAAGTGGTTTTAGGATGGCGCTGTAAAATAGTATGTGTTTGTCGTTGACATGGACTTTTTATGGGTTTATTCGTCGCTCTACTTTTCTTGGTATGTTCTCATCCTTCGAGTCAACCTATGTGAGAGTTTCTCCTTCCAGACAATAGTCAGCTAAGCACAAAAGAAAGATCGTGACTCTCTTTTAAAGATCACTTACTCTTCCCTAGAGTAGTTGCATTGCTCGATGTTGCAAAGCAACAAACCAAGTCCGACCTAGTTACTTTTTTATTTTATATATATTCATCGACTTGACTAGTCGGCCCAAAACTCGTGGCCTCGAATTTTTCCTTTTGGGATGCACGCTTTTCCATGTTGCCTTCTAATTTTTTTTTAAGCTTTGACTTGCTCGTGGACTTGGGCCTTGACAGGGACAACCCTTAATGGTGTGATTTCACACAACAAAGTAAATATTTTATACTATGTGCATATCATTTTTTCTAACAATAAACGTGTATTAATTATGTTACTGTGTTATACCATCCCAATTCTTATGACTAATTTAATAGCATCCAAAATGTGCTATATCACTCAACTTAATTCGAGATCATCAAGACATTTAATATGTTATATTTGTAATTTTGTAGATATTGAGCACCTAGGAGCTAGAACCGAGCGTTAGGGCAAAAACTGAGCTAAATAGACAATTTAGAGCCTTAAAGCATCAACCAAGTCAAAGAGAAGTGAATATTACGAAAATGTCACCACAATGCCATCAATTTCAATCTTTTTTAATATATATTATTTTAAGATTTTGAAGCATAGAGATGCAAAGAAAATTTTTTTAAAAAATGAAAGACCTACTCCCAAACCAACCAAAATTGTCGTTTGCTTAAATTTGAACCGATTCGAGAGTTTAGGGTTGAAAGTTCGTTTTTTTACCTAAACTAACGACCTATTTGAAATAACATTTTAAGTGCTTAAACAATAATTTTTAAGAAATAATTTCAACCATGTCTTCAATAAATGTCATCGTCCTCAAGGTTTAAAATGTAGATGTCAAGACAAAAATGTCAATATCTCATTTTATGAAAACTTCTGTGTAGATATATATTTCTACAAATATATACATATATATAAACATAACATTAAAAAGAGTTTAAATTAACAAACAAGCATTTTATGTAAACCCCAGGACTTGAATTCCTAAAGCACCTATACTTGAAGTTAACTTTGGTATTTGTATGTTATAAGATACTTAGAAAATTTTTCATCTTTACTATATAGGTGGGAAGCTTAGAAAAAGGAAAAAAGCAAGAATAGAAAATTCTCTAAGTGTTAAGCTTGTGAAAAACTAAGAAAAGACATGAAGTGATACTCTTGGATAGTTAAATGTTTAAAACATTTAGTGAAAATTCGTATGAGTTGTTGAAAGAAAGAAAACTAGGAATGGAGGCTTGTGACTATAAGGAAGTTCCTTCGAAGCCTTAGCGGGCAAAGTCATGTGAGGCTTGGCCATGGGGGCAATGAAGCTTGCAAAGAGAGCCTAGGCAATGAAGAGAAGAAAGGCATTCAGTGATGAAGAAGTGAAGCTTGAGGCGATGAGAAGGGGAAACCTTGGGCCGTGAGATGAGCTTATGGTCGAGGGAGGCTTGTAGGTGAAGACTATTCCCTCTATGCTTTGAAGTGTTAGGAAATTTTCCTTTTAAGTGTAATTAGTGGGTTAGTTGGAATAATTAATGAGCTAAGTGACAAAATATTAGGATTAAGACCAAGGTTAGTGGCATGAGGTATCACTCTATTATGCAAAGAAGCCATGCAAGAGTTAGTATAAATAGAGGCTGAAAAGAGGAGTTCAGTTTGGACAAATTACTCATGCCAAATGAGAGATTTTCCAGCCTTTTTAAACCTTGATCAGTGGAGAAGACGACTAGATTGATGGTGAAAATTGAGGAAATTTGAAGGTTGGTCTAAGTCTTAAGCTTAGCCGAGCAACCCTTGAAGATTGATGAACTTCGAGCAAAGAAGAAGAAATTAGAAGTTCCAATTTTAAAGTAAGTTCAAAAGTTACGTAAAAGGTTTATGGAAATAAAATTCAAGTTTGAATGATAAAAATTAGAGTTTTGAGTACTGACAATGAAGTCTGGAAAAATATGTTGGGTTGTGTGTCATAAAACTCGTGGTTTGTAAATATTAAACATATTCTATTTGACAATAAAGTTGTTATTGAGGTTATTCAATAAAAATATTATTGAATAAGTGAATTGCACTTTTTTACCCTAAATTAAATCAACTAAGTACCCCTGGCTATAGCATGAATACTTGAACTTTATGTAAAGACATAAAAGTAGATCAAGTTCGAGTAATAGCCAAAACAGTCTATAGTATAAGGATTAGACTTGACACCTTATCCTGTGGACATATGGGTGTGGTTCACTTTGTATTTGATACAAACGATGTGATCCTGATTCGTTAATGTGGCGACACACAAGTGGGGACGTCTTGTGCAATGATTTTTCATAAGACCAAACCATGAAATAATCACTTTTACTTTATAACATCGTTTACTAATAAGACTGACTATTTCAATTTGATGACCTAGGTAACTCGATCTTAATCTTGAGCTAACTATGAACTCCTATTTATTTGGAATTTTCTTTTAATCTACATGAGTAAGAGTGACTCAACATCATCGACTCTTCCATTTTAGGGGTAAGACGGGGTAAATAGCTGGAGACATATTCATGTAAGATGGAATTCACTCCATCTTGTTCTACCCGATTTTAAGGATAGTAGATAGATTGTTCTCTTAAGTGCTGACTCCGGGTCTTGAACAAGGGGTCCCACCATCTCATTAGCCAAGAGAGGCTCGGTTTGTTGGTTGGACCACAAACCAATTATTCATTAGAAGATAAGTGGAACTTAAGAACCAAGACGTAATTACAAAAGTAAAATAGTAATTTTGACCCAGCTGTAATTACGAACAACCTGTGAATGATCAACTTACTAATAATTGTTAAATCAAGTTGACAGAAATATATCTACTATGAGGAGAGTGCAGCTATTGGGCTTTAGTGGAGTATCCCAGTAGTTAACGAATGTTGGTTTATTAGGTTAAAGAGTTTAGCCAGTTAATCTTAGATTGTTGAAGCTCATGATCTGTAGGTCCATTAAATCCCCTTGCTAGCTCATATCGGACTAAACCTTAGAACAGTGTGATGAGAATTTGAAATGTTCAAATTCGATCAAGGAAAATAAGCATGGAATTATATGTGATATAATTAACATAATTATATAGTTTTAATCATTGAATTAAATAAAATAGGAGAATTGTAAATATTTAAATTAATTAAAATGTTTAATTAATTTTATTTAAAATTATTCTAAAAGAAATTTATTTTATTTAAAATTAATTTTTTGAATTAATTTTATCAAAATTTGAATTTATGAGGTTCAGTTTAAATTAAGATTTCATTTTAATTAAGAATTTGTGAATTTTAAATTAAATGAAAAAATGGGGTTAGTGGAAAGTTCCCACTTTTCCCACTTCTTAAACACCTCACATCCCCACTCAAAATTAAGGTTGATTTGGTGTCAACCGAGTTTAATTCTTTATGCATGGATTTCTTCTATAAAGTAGAAGAAAAATTAGGTAAGGAAGGTTCCTTTTGCTGCTGAATTCAAGGTGAATTGTTCTCCCAAAAACTCTTCACACCAAACTCCCCAAAACCAAAAATTTCCTTCATATTTCATCGCAATTGGATCCCACAATCCATTCTAAGGCTGGAGAATAATAGGGAAGACTTAACGGTGGTCCACGACGTCTTTGTGATCAGAATTAACCTAGAAATTGCATCAATTTTGAGTTTCTACAAAGGTTGTAATCCTAAACCATATTTTCCTACTATGAACATGCATGAATCCTCAAAATTAATGTAGTTAGAGTGCTCATGATTCTAATTACTTCCGCATACACGTTGTTAACTCTTACAATTGATATCAAAGTATGATTTAAGCACTCAATTTGCATTGGTTTGGTGGGTGTTAATTCATGTGATGAATGTTGTGGTGGTTGAAGTTGATATATTACAGTTTTGGCATCTAGATTTACCTTCAACTCTGTTGTAGTTGTTGTAATTGGCCTCTTGTTTATGGGCTTTGATGTGTGAAGAATGGTCTGTAAACTTGATAGGGTCATTAGAGTTGGAAATAGGTTGTAATTGGAAGTTTTTGGAGCAAGGCACAGCAGGAAAAGTAGCTAGAAGCTGCTTTTGTCAAGTGGCTTTACCACACTTCTTCAATAGTGTCGTGTCACATTTCTTCAGCATTTTAAAAAACGTGCGTGCGAGAGGACAACCAATTCCGCTGGACCATTTTGGTTCAGTTCAGTCATTTTGGTCCGGTTTAACCTTTTTTGGTGCCTTAAAGGTCTGATTCAAGGGTTTTTCAACTGGTTCGGTCCGGTTTGAAGTGTTCGAGAGCGGTTTGGAACTATTTTTTTAAATTACTATTGTAATAATTTAGCTATTTGCTTGCTTAAGATGTCAAAACTAGTCCACTTCAGTGTGTATTTAATTGATTATACATTATGAATGTATGTTTTTATTAAATTAAATATTATTTGTGCATAAATTATGTCATGTAGATTTAAAATCCCGCCATAGAAAAGCATGTTGCGTGCAATGAAACTATGTTATAAGTGTTATAATATATAGTATGCATGTATATTTTCATAAGTTTTAATATAAGTTGTTATACTAAATTATGAAATGTATGTCATATGTTATGGAGAATGTCTAAGTTATAAGTGTTATAATATGAATTAGACATTTAAAATTCATAACAAAGATAAATGCATGTTCACCTAGGGTTGACAAATGACAACTTGTTTTAATAGTTAAAATAGGACGTTATCTTGTAAAACTTTGGTTACAAACCACCCGGCAAAATTCTGTCCAAGGCTGAAGGTAATTAAGTTGACGGTTTACAAAACACCTGCTACCTGGAATCAAGCTGGTTCTTGATTTTTGTTAACCCAATTTCATGAGCATGCGTGGGCGATGTGAGGTAATAAATGGTTTATAACATAGACATCATAGGTTAAATCCAGTATAAAAGTTATACTCGGATAAACACCTAACTTAGGTTGTTTTAATTAGCTGGAATATACCTAAGTAAAAGTATACCCAAACCATCTAGAACACTTCAGTGGATGATTAATGATATATATGATATATTATTTTTAGCTCTCACATTCCTAAGAGTTCATACTGTGAGATTCATGCTCGGCTTTGTGTAATTTGTAGACGACCTCTCCATTTGGAAAGTTTTGCATGGGTCAATAGCAAGGTGAATAGGGGAAGTTGTTCATAATAAGTGGGAGAAAGAAGTGTGTCAACACATCTTACGGTTTTCTCCATTAGGTTGCACCGTGAGATTCCCATGTTACGCATGCATGTCATTTTTAGGTGGCCACCCATTCAGAGGGTTGTGACTTGGGGATCAGAACGACACAAACAACAGAAATGGATAGGGTCTCTTAGGTCCGTCTTTAGCATTATCTAACCCTCGATAGCTTGTTGATACCGATCTCTGGAATCTGAAAATTACAAGTTACACTTACAAGAATTACCGAGTGTTAGTAAGTTCTTGACCAAAGAGCAATAACTAAATGCTATAAGAATAAGAGTTATTCTGATATTAGTAATTAGTCAAGAATGTCTTGATTCAGTGAAAGAGTAATTGACTGCCCTCAGTAGTGCTTATTCTAACTCACTGAAGTATCGTTGCAAATTAATGAGATATGGGTACCTTATTACTTTTGCTAAAACTTGAGTGGATTTAATAGAATTTGTTTATACTTTTTCAATATGTCAAACTCAATAATACAACTACTTGTTTCAGATAAGTTTTACAGTGAAAATTACTCAACATACAAATAAAAAATAAAGACAATACTAATACTCGATGATCTAAGATTTGTTTTAACAAATGAATGTGATAGTTTAAGATAACATACAACGGAAGAAAACAGGATCATTGAGCATTCTAATTCATCAATTTTGGCTTTGAATTAAGCATGTTCATGAGATATTAAGAGGGTTTCATACATACCTTTGAAGATCTTCTTCAAACTTGAAATTCAGTTGCAATCTCCTCTTCTTTTGGTTGTGAACCACCACTAGGACTTTCCTATTATCTTCTAGGAGCCTTAGATTGAGTTGTGGGACTCAAAAACAAGCTGGGATTAAGGGATTTTTAAAGGAGAAATATACAGCTTTTCCAAAAACTACAGAACTCTTCTTCAGTTCAAAATGTCAGCCAAATCTCATTTTGGAGGAATTGAGTGGAAAGATTACACAAAGTGGGAAAAACCCACTTTTGAATGAAAAAGCAATTTTTATTTTCAAAAATCAAATTCCTTTTAATTTTGAAATTTTTTTCAAAATTAAAACAAAATTTCAGTTATTAATTCTATAACTAAAACTGAAATTTTATTAATTTTATAAAAATAATTCATTAAATAATTTTTCTAATAAAATTAATAATTAATAATTAATTAAACAAATTAATTTATCACCAATTCCATCACCATGAATCTTTATTCAAGAAATTAATATTTAAATTATATTTAGATATTAATTGATTCTCCAATTTCGTTTAATTTCATAATTAAACATGTAATTATATCACATATAATTACTAATTCCCTAAAATCAAATTTGAACAATTCAAATTACTTATCACGTTATTCTAAGGCTAATTCCGTTTGTGAGCTAGTAGGGGGACCTAATGGACCTACAGATCACGAGCTCTAATGATTCGAGATTAATTGGTTAAACTCTTTACACCGAATTAACCCTCATTCGTTAACTATCGGGTCATACCACTATAGCTCTATAGTTACACTCTCCTCATTGTAGATATATTTTTGTCCACTTTAACCATCAACCTTTCATAAATCGTTCGTATTCACAACTAGGTCAAAATAATCGTTTTACCTCTGTAAATACATCTTGCTCCTTAAACTCCCACTAATCCTCTATCGAACAATTTGTTTATAGTCCAACTTATAAACCATGACCCTCTTGATCATGAGAGGGTGGGGCCTCATTATTCAAGACCAGGAATCAATGCTTAAGAGAGCAACCTATCTGCTAAACCCTAAGTCGGATAGGAGTAAATTTCATCTTCCAGAACTATGTCCCCAGCTATCTATCTGGTCTTATCCCCCAAATAGAAGGCTTATTGAGCAGTATTGGACTACACTCACCTATGCAGATTAAAGGATAATCCCGAATAAACAGGAGTTCATAGTTAGCTTAGGATTAAGATTGAGTTATCCTAAGTCATTGAATTTGAAAAAGTCAGATTTAACAGTAAACGGTCGTTATAAAGAAAAGACTGTTTCGAAGTCCGGTCTTATGCAAACTCATTGCATAGGATGCCCCCACTCATATGTCTCTATATGAATGATTTTAAGATCACATCATTTGTATCAGTATACAAAATGAACTGCATCCAACAGTGTCACTAGGATGAGGTACCCAATCTCATCCATATACTTATAGACCATTTTGGCTATATACTAAAACTTGATCCTCTTTTATGTTACCACATAAAGTTAAAGTATTCATATTATAGTCATGGATTCGTTTATTGGGTTTTTAGAACAGAATGCAATATCAGCAACAATTATAAAATACTCAATAATACTTTTATTGATAATTATAATATGTTAACCATATTTACGAACTGCGAGTTCCAGTTCCCGGCTTATCAACAAACCAAAATATTTGGATGCCTATGACAAATGGGTAAGGGCAAATGAAAAGGTCTGAGCCTATATTTTAGCAAGTATATTTGATGTCTTGACTAAAAAACACGAGAGCATGGTCACGGTTAAGGCGATCATGGATTCGTTGTAGGCAATGTTCAAACAACCGTCCACATCAGTCAGGCACGATGCTCTTAAGTACGTTTACAACTCCCACATGAAGGAAGAAACCTCTGTTAGAGAACATATTCTGGTTATGATGGTCCACTTCAATGTGGTGGAGACAAACGATGTTGTCATAGATGGAAAAAGTCAAGTCTGTTTCATCATGGAATCTCTTCTGAAGAGTTTCCTACAATGATGAATAAATTTGAATATAATATGACGACTCTTTTAAATGAGCTCTGGACTTACCAATCTCTAATGAAGAATAAGGGACAAGAAGGGGAAGCAAATGTTATTGCCTCTAAAAACTTCCAAAATGGATCGTCCTCGAGAACAAAGTTTGGACCTTCCACTTTATAAAATAAGAATATTCCAATGAAGTAAAAGGGTAAAGAGAAAAGAAAGGCCCCAGCAAAACGCAAAGGTAAGGAAAAAGTTGTAGACAAAAAAATATGTTTTCACTGCCACTGGAATGAAGACGGGCACAGGAAAAAGAATTGTCCCAAATACCTTGTTGAAAAGAAAGCTGAAAAAGCAAAACAAGGTAAATATGATTTACTCATTATTGAAACATGTTTAGTGAAAAATGATAACGTTGCCTAGATATTTGATTTAGGGGCCGTTAACCATATTTGTACTTTTATTAAGGAAACTAGTTCCTAGATATAGCTTGCAGAGGGCGAGACAACATTCAAGGTTGGAACATGAGAAGTTTTCTCAGCTAAAGCAATGGGAGACCTAAAGTTGTTCTGCAAAACTTGAAAACAACTTATATGTGTTAAAACCAACTGAGGCTAAAGTTATTTTGAATACTTAGATGTCTAAAACAACTAAGACTCAGAATAAATAGAAAAAAGTTTCTCCTAATGCCTATCTTTGGCACTTGAGACTTGGACACATTAATCTCAATAAGATTGGAAGATTGATCGAGAGTGGACTCCTAATCAGTCAGAAGACAACTCTTTACCTCCGTGTGAATCCTGTCTTGAAGGTCAGGTGACCAAAAGATCTTTTACAAGAAAAGGTCTTAGAGCCAAAGAATCCTTTGAACTTATGTATTCATACCTTTATAGTCCAATTAATGTTAAAGCACGAGGATGGTATAAATATTTGATCAATTTTATTGATGATTACTCAAGGTATGACTATGTTTACCTAATGCATCACAAGTCTGAAACTCTTAAAAAGTTCAAGGAATATAAGGTTGAGGTTGAGAACCTATTAGGTAAAAGAATTAAAACACTTTGATCAGATTGAGGTGGTGAATATATGGACTTGAATTTTAAAGACTATTTTATAGAACATGGAATCCAGTCCCAACTCACTGTACCCGATACACCCCAGCAGAATGGTGTATCGGAAAGGAGAAACAAAATCCTATTAGACATGGTTCAGTCAATGATGAGCTATGCTCAGTTGCCTATTTTGTTTTGAGGATATGCAGTACAGGTTGCAATATACATTTGAAAACATATTTCCTTTAAAAAGTGTTTCTGATGAAGGATTGTGAGGTCCAATGCGGAAACAGGGATCGTAACTAAATGAAAATTTCACATAATCATAAAAGTACAGAACCTTGAGTATGCATTCTAAAAAAAATTACAGCATGATAAAAAAAAAATTATAGAAGAAATATGGTTAAGATTTACTAACCCTTGAAAAACCAAATCCTTCAGGAATTTCCTCTCATATTGGTCATGAACAATCACGATCACGAACCCTATGATGATCACAAAAAAAAAACAAAAACAAAAACAAAACAAAAGGCCAACACTTTGGACACTACCATAAGAAAGTCTTTTGTATTCTCCTCGGGGTTTGAGAATATGCAAGAAGTGTGAGCTTTGCTTCTATTTTGGCAAAGGGAAGGAATGGTTTTGAGAGGATTTTCTTTTCAGAGAAATCAATTTTCTAAGAATTGTTCTCATAATTCTGCGTACATTAGAGAAAAAGAAGATACCAATTTTCATCAACTTCCCACGTTTTGTTAAGAGAGAAATAAGGGGAGGGCGTTAAGTAACTCCCTTCACAATTAAATTCAAATAATTAAATAATAATTAAATTTAATCAATATATAATATATAATAACCATCTTATTATATATATATAAATATATGTATATGTATGTATGTATGTATGTATGTATGTATGTATGTATATGTATATGTATATGTATATGTATATGTACATATATGTTAAATCTAATATAATATATAACCAATAGTTTATATTATATCAAATATAATATAACTTATAGTTTAAAATTCTCTCATTAACTTATAGTATTTAATGTGAATCAAATTCATATTAAATTTAGTTATATGAATCCAATCCATAAAATTAATATTTGAATCATATTCAAATATTTATTTCCTCTCAAATTAAACTTTATATTATAATGCATCAAATACATTATATTAATTATATCATATATAATTAATCCTTCAATTAATTAGAACATTTCAAATTAATCCAAAATTAACTCTCAATTAATCCTAGTTGAGCTACAAAGGGAACCTTATGGACCTGTAGATTGAAGCTCCAATGGTACTTGGATAATTAATTAAACTTCTTTAATTAAATTACCCAACTTCCATTAATTGTTGGTCACTCCATAAACACCAATTGCACTATTTGCACTACAGATATATTTCTGTGTCCATTGGATATAACCAATCAACAGTGCGATGACCTTTCACGAATTGCTCACAAGTACAACTGGATACGGTTATCATTTTGCCTCTTTAGTTATATCTAACTCCTTAAGTACCACTAATCTCTCTAATGAACAATAAGTCATAGTCCAACTATGACCAAACTCCTCTCAAGCCAAGAGAGAGTTTTGTGCCACATTGTTCAAGCTCCATAATCAATAAAGGAGAAATTTATCTACTTACCCCAATATTAGGGAATGAGTGAACTTCATCTTGTGTAATTGTATTCCCAGGTCCCTTAGGACACTATTCCTTAGACAAAATAACTCCATGCCTGAAAGGGAGCAAGCCTCTCTTAGTGTTCTGCATCAAAAACTGGACAAGCATTTTGTCAATATATGAGACAGGGCCAGTGTTTTGTTCTTTCGATCTCTAAAGATCTGAATGTCCAAAACAAACTATGCCTCTCTCAAATCTTTCATTTGGAATTGGGTTGCTAACCAATTTTTAATTTGAATCAGTAGACCTACATCATTCTTAATGTTGACAAACCTTGTGTCTATAAGAAGATTGTCAACGAAACTGTAGTATTCTTAATGTTGTATGTTGATGAAATCCTTTTCATTAGGAATGATGTAGGATACCTAACTGACATTAAGCAGTGGCTTGCAAAGCAATTTCAAATGAAAGATTTGGGAGAAGCACAATTTATTCTTGGAATCTAAATTGTTTGGAATCGTAAGAACAAAATGTTAGTCTTGTCTCAAGTATTTTATATGGACAAGATGTTGTCTAGATATAAGATGCAGAATTCCAAGAGGGGTTTGTTTCTTTTCAGGCATGGAATTCATCTATCAAAGTAACAGTGTCCTTATACACCTCAAAAAGTTGAGGACATGAAACGTATTCTCTATGCATCAGCAGTTGGTAGTCTGATGTATGTCATGTTGTGTACACAACCTGACATATGCTATGTAATAGGAATCGTCAATAGGTTTCAGTCCAACCGTGGATATGATCATTGGACTGCTGTGAAAAATATCCTCAAGTATCTTCGAAGAACGAGGGACTATAAGCCTGTATATGACGCTAAGGATTTGATCCTTACAGGATACATTGACTTTGATTTTCAAACCAATATAGATTCAAAGAAATCAACTTTGGGATCAATGTTCACTCTAAACGGAGGAGTTATAGTTTGGAGAAGTATAAAGTAAAGTTGTATTGTTGAGTCCACTATGGAAGCAGAGTATGTGGCTACATGCGAAGCCACAAAGGAAGTAGTATGACATAGAAAGTTCTTAACTGATTTGGAAGTAGTTCCAAATATGCATCTACCTATCACCCTCTATTGTGATAACAGTGGAGCAGTTGCAAATTCCAAAGAACCCAGAAGCCATAAGTGTGGAAAGCACATTGAACGTAAATACCATCTCATCAGAAAGATAGTGCATCAAAGAGACATGGTTGTCACGTAGATAGCCTTAAAAAGCAACATTGCTGATTCATTTACTAAAGCCCTCACGGCTAAAGTATTTGAGGATCATCTAGTGAATCTAGGACTATAAGTCGTATAAATTTAGGGCAAGTAGAAGAAGTCATGGGTATGTGATGCCCTAGTTTATTGTATTTATGTTTTTTTCTCTCACACTCAACATTGTCACCCCACTAGAGTTTTAGTCCAAGTGAGAGTTTGTTGGGTTGTATGTTAAAACTCGTTTGTAAACATTAAATATATTTTATTTGATAATAAAGTTGTTATTGAGGTTATTCAGTAAAAATGTTATTCAATAAATGAATTGCACCTTTTTACCTTAAATCCACTAAACTAAGAACCCCCGACTACATGAAAATATGAACTTTATGTGGAGACATAAAAGTTGATCAAGTTGGAGTAATAACCAAAACGGTCTATAGTATAAGGGTTAGGTTGGGTACATTGTCTTAGAGATACTATGAATACGACCCACTTTGTATTGGATACAAATGATATGATCTTGAATCGTTCATATGGAGACATGCGAGTGGGGGCGTCCTATGCAATGAGTTTGTATAAGACCAGACCATGAAATAGTCACTTTTACTTTATAATACTGTTTATGATAAGACTGACTATTTTGAATTCGATGACCTAGGTAACTCGATCTTAATCTTGATCTAACTATGAACTCCTATTTATTCAAGATTATCCTTTAATCTGCATGACTGAGAGTGACTCAACATCATTGATGCAATAACCTTTCCATTTTTAGGGTAAGAGACTGGGTAGATAGCTGGAGACATAGTCCTACAAGATGAAATTCACTCATACCCGATTTTAGGCATAGTAGATAGGTTATTCTCTTAAATGTTGAATTCAGGTCTTTAACAAGGGACTCACCCCTCTCATTGGTCCGAGAGGGACTCAGTTTGTTGGTTGGATCACAAACCAATTGTTCATTAGAGGATCAGTGGAACTTAAGGAGCAATATGTAATTATAAGGGTTAAACGGTGATTTTGACCCAACTATACTTGCGAACAACCTGTAAAGAATTAACTTACTAATCATGGTTAAATTCAGTGGACAAAAGTATATCTACAGTGAAAAGAATGCAGTTACTAGGCTTTAGTGGAGTGTTCCAGTAGTTAACGGGTGTTGGTTAATTAGGCTAAAGAGTTTAGCCAGTTAATCTTGGATTGTTGGAGCTCATGATCTGTAGGTCTATTAGGTCTCCCTACTAGCTCATATCGGGTTAAACCTTAGAACAATGTGATGATAATTTGAAATGTTCAAATTTGGTTAAAAAAAAACAAGCATTGAATTATATGCGATATAATTAATGTAATTATATAGTTTTAATCGTTGAATTAAATGAAATTGGAGAATTGTAAATATTTAAATTTGATTTAAATATTGTACAAGTGAATAAGGATTCACTTGTTCGAGATCAGTGTTGGTTATTAATTTAATATTTTATGTTAAATTAATATTATTAATTAAAGTGTTTAATTAATTTTTTAAAATTAATTATTATAATTAATTTTATTTAAAATTATTTTAAAAGAAATTGATTTTATTTAAAATTGATTTTTTGAATTAATTTTATTAAATTTTGAATTTATGAAATTCAAATTTAAATTAAGATTTCATTTTAATTAAGAATTTGTGAAATTCTAAATTAAATGAACAAATGAGGTTAGTGGAAAGTTCCCACTTTTCCCACTTCCTAAACACCTGACATCCCCACTCAAAATTAAGGTTGATTTGGTTCAACATAAGTTTAATTCTTTATGCATGGATTTCTTCTATAAAGTAGAAGAAAAATTAGCCAACGGAGGTTCCTTTTGCTACTGAATTCAAGGAGAATTGTTCTCCCAAAAACTCTTCAAACCAAATTCCCCAAAACCAAAAATTTCCTTAAAATAAATCATCACAATTGGATCCCACAATCCATTCTAAGGTCGGGGAATAGCGATAAAGACTTTAGCGGTGGTCCACAACGTGTTCGTGATTAGAATTAACCAAGGAGTTGCATCAATTTTGAGATTCTACAAAGATTGTAATCTTAAACCCTATTTTTCTATTATGAACATGCATGCTTAATCCTTAAAATTAATATAGTTAGAATGCTTATGATTCTATTGTTGGGGATAATGCCCTAAACTCTCGTTGGGTCCTGTAGTTTGTAAACACAGTTTTGAACTAATGCTTGTGATGTAATAATATTTGATATTTTCTTCACTTTTATCAATGGAACATTATATGTTTTAATTTCTTTACCACAAACCAATAAACTAAGATCCTTGGTTGTCGTTTGTAACTTAAGCATGTATGTGGAGACATGCAGGTGGATCATGTCTTAAGTGATAACCAAAATGGTCTGTAGTATATGGATATAGGAGGGAAATCTTATACTAGTAACGCTACGGGTATGGCCCGCTTTGTAGAATAGTTACAAGTGTTGTGACTTGCTACAAATGATCTGATCCTGATCATTCATGTGGAGACATGCGAGCGGGGGCGTCCTATACAAAGAAGTTTGTATAAGACTGGACTACTAAGTGTTATAGTCTCGTTATATAACGTCGTTCATGACAAAGACTTCACTTCACTAGGATGACCATAGGTAACATGACCTCAATCCTGAGTGAGTTGGGAACTCCTGCCTTTGAGGCCGGTCATTTGATTTGTATGAGTGCGAGTGGCCAGATCGCCAACTTAAACCTACCACTTTGGGGATTATTCTGATTTGAGAGCTGGGAACTCAGTTACACAAAATGGAATTCACTCCTTCCCCGAAGTAGGGGTTAGTAGATAGATTGCTCCCTTAAAGGCTGATTCTAGGCCTTAAACGATGTGGCGCCACACATCTTTTCATAGCTCGAGAGATGTCCACACATAGTAGAACTATGTTGTATTGTTCATTAGAGAGATCGGTGGTACTTAAGGAGTTAGATGTAACTACAGGGGAAAAGCGGTAAATTGGCTCAGCTGTAATTGCGAGCATCTGTGAAGGGTTATTGTACTGTTGATTGGTTATATTCGATGGACACTGAAATATATCTGTGGTGAGAAGAGTGCAGCTGTCGGTCTTTTAGTGGAATGCCTGGCAGTTAATGGATGGTGGATCTCGTGGCTAAAGAGTTTAGTCAGCTATTCACGTACCGTTGGATCTTCGAGCCATATGTCCATAAGGTCCCCTTGGTAGCTCAATGGATTCAAGTTGAGAATCAGTTTTTGGGTCAGTGTGCAGTGTTCAAATTGACAAGAGGGAGTTTGATTATATATGATATGATTGAACTGGTTAATTATATATGATATGATTGACATTATGTATGAGATATATTAATTAGAGGAAAATTATATAATATGATTTATATCTAGTGGAGGAGAAAAGGACTATGGTTCATATGTTGCATACGATGTGATATTAAACTATAGGTTATAAATATAATATGAATATATTTATTTTTTATTTAAACAATTATGGGATAATTTTGCCGGCTTTTTCTCTGTAACCGAATGAGTTAGTGGGAGGTTGCATTCAGTTTTTGTAACTAAAGGATAAAATGAAAATTATTTTTATTTTGCAAAGTCTCAGAAATTCGCTCACCAAATTGTGTATATTGTCTATCGCATAGCAAACTGAGAGCATACACGACAGCTCAACGTTTCTAAACGATTGTATATACGCGCGCCTTTTCCTAAATGATCACATAGAAATTACTAAACAATCATCTAGCTTTTTTCTACACGATTATGCATCCGAGCGTTTATTAAACGATTGTCTATACGATTTCGCCCCTTTTACTACACGATCGTCTACTTTTATCTAAACAATCAAGCATCATCTATATGATAGACACCCGATATCTCCCACTTGCTTGGTCGTGGTAAATGATCGTCTTGTCCTCCTTCCCTCTACCAAATCCCATAGAGTCCACACCTCCTGGATTTTCACTTTGAGAATACCAAGGGTTTCGAGTGGTGGTGTCTTCCCTTGCTGCCTTGTTCATGAGAAGTCTATTCGTAGGTAGACGATGCAGCGTTTTGGTGGACGATAGCTTAGACGTTCCAAGAGCAAAAGGTGCAGTATGTTTTATGAGAGCTTGATTTCTATGAAGAAGGGTTCTTCAACTAGTATGTATCTTGTTCTCTTGTTGTTGTTAAAGTTTAAAGCATGTCGTAATTATTGTTAAATGCATAACTAGTCTGTTTGATTGTGAATGCAGTAATTTTGTCACAATGAGTTCAGAACGATCTTGCTTCTGCTCAGAGGTACTCTTTGATAAGAGTTCCTTCACCTAATTGTTTCCACATGCATGTCATTAACTCTCACAAAATAGGTGTTGAAGAAGCAAGCAGTTGCCCAAGATAGAAGAAGGTGAGTGATTGAGTAGGCTGTCGGTAGAGTGCCTCGCGCATGCGCCCATCACTCACCGCATGCCCACAGTTCGGGCGACCACGCTCAACTAGGCGACGAAGGTAGCCCATCATCTAGTCAGCCAGCCGTCACCTAGTCCGTGTACGTCGTAACACCTAGTATGTGCACATTGTTGCTGCTCACGTCAGTCATCAAGATACCCGTGTGTATGATTGTCGTCCACTAGGGGCCACCTGGCTATCTTATGCACACGACTAAGGGCCAATATCCGTGGTCAGCACCCAGATCTAGTTCCCAACGCCCATTAGGCATAACTGTGTCTAGTCGTCGTAGGCTTGACATTGGCCTAGTTTTGGAAAGTTAGAGTTGGTAAGCAATTGTTCAGTCCCTAAAGGAATGTTATGGAATTTAGACTACAAAAATACTTAAAAGGTGGATTTAAAAAGGAATGTGAATATTAATTAAAATTAGTGGAAAAAGAGATTTTAAATGGGCTAAGTTAGATTAAGGTTATTAAGCTCAAAGGTGAGCTAGTTAACTAACCAAGGGTATTAATGTATTTACAAGCCAAACAGAGGTTGGAAGAGCCTATAATCCTTTAGGAGTCAACCAGTAACAATGAGTGACAAATCATTGAATGTGTTTTATTTAAATATTTCCATTGAATGATTTTAATTTAAATGAGTCAACTCTTTTCCAAGGTGATTTATAAGTTATATGATCCTTGTTTCCAAGCAAACTAAAGCATGAGTTCTCTCTTATAAGCTATATGTTTTCATGAGTATAAAGTTTGGTTGAACATGGATTTTCCTATATAAGCTATATGTGCCTAAATGTTTCCAAGTTATGTTAAAGTATGAATTTCTCTTAGAAATCCAAATTTCTATTAGAAAGCCAATGTACTATCTTTAGTATGATGTGTTTCAAAGCATGATTTTAGTAGGCTTTCCTAATATGTTGTTCAAAGTATCGTGTTATGTTTACCATTTCGAAATGTTAAGTCTTTATGGAATGTCATTGAATTTATGTTTTAAGGATGATTTGTAAAGAAATGTATTAAATACCCTAATTCCTAATACTCAAGGAGATGAAGGTATCTGGGACCCTGATACTGAAAGAGATAGAGGTATCCAGGGAATTCATTATCTATATGTATATGATGGTTTTTGGGGCCCAATTTAGCACACATGCAGGCTCTGGGTCATGTGTAGGGTGCTTAGTTTTTTGGGACATTTTTACGTGCACATATGAGAATTATCAATGTTGATTGTATTGAGATCACTCTATATCAATTAAGGTTATTGACATTGAGTGTATCGAACTTACTCTACCTCAACTAAGGTGAAAAGTGTACAAATTATGCTACGATAGTTGTTAAGATTTATAGAAACCATACTATGAATTCATGGTTTTCTTATGTTTTCCATTTTATGCTTTAATGTGCAAACACATTTAAAATCCTCAAGCAGGAAAAGTGTTTATGATTTTACCATAGTTCTCTTTACTTATAATTAGTTTATGCTTAAATAATCATTCATTAGGCTTCTCAGCTCATAGTTTTTTTCTAACCATGTACATAATAGCTAAGGGAGAGGGTAGAGACTCTAGTCTACAAATATATTTATGAACTTTGGTCTATAATTAAGTATCTAAAGCTTATTATCTAACAATCTAGCCATGTTATCATCTGAAGTTCTTGTTGCATTTAAGGTCTATGTTTGAAATTTCTAGAAGATATATGTATTCTTGTTTATCATGTTATGCAAAGGCGAGGCGACATGTTATAAGTATTAGATGGACAATGGATGTCATAAGAGGATTGACATCTATTGACTTCACATCACTTTCTAGGTTAAGAAAATAATCTGGAAATAGATGTGACATTTTATGTTTTTTAAACAATTTGCTATGTTTACTTTTACATTATATTTATATTATTAACATTCTACCTTACTTATTTGTTATGTTTCATCATTTTTTTTTTTTTTGTCGCAATGGGATTATTAATTCATCTTTTTATGTCGACTTTAAAATCTTAAAGATATAAAAATTTCTATACATGGATATAAATTTAAAACCATAGTTATTTTTTTCTCTTTACAATAAACATAAAATAGAATAATAAAATATTTAATAAGAATTATTTGGAGACAGTAAAGTCTTAAAATCAATGATAAAATAGAAGTTGGGATTTGGATGTGTTATGATAAAAATACGTGGGGGTGACGCCGGGAGAGGCGACAGTGTGATTTAAGCAGAGGTAATTTCTGAACGACACGTCGGTTTAATTAATTTAATTGAAAGAGAAAAAGGAAAAAAGATAATAATTAAAAGTGTGGCGAATTCAATTCATGCACGTAAAAGGGCGGCACGCATTCATGCTTTACTGCCAAACTCTGCTAATGTTTTTATTTTTTCGTACCATAATTTCTCCTTTGCTTCCCAATACAATTTCATTAATTACTTCTTCCTAAAACCCTAAAGTTAAACCCCTACACAAACAAACATATATAATCAAATCAAATCTACACCATTCTCTCATTTTTTTAATTGGTTGCGTGCTGTTTTTGTACCAAAAATTCAAAATATCAAATCAAATCTTTTATGTATATCCTAAACAAAACGTCATCATTGGTGTAATGTTTTCTTTTTTAAACAAAATTAAAATCTATCTATTTCTTTTATCTCATTATCTTCCCAAAATCTTCGAACCTCACCATTATTTAACCTAATTATTCTTAAATCATCTATAGTTAAAAAATTGATAAATTTAATTATATCAATACTTCAATACTTTCTGTTATTCGTGGGTTTAAAAATTTGTAAACTGTCGAATAAATATAAATCAATGTGAAATGGAGAATAAATGACACGTAAAACGGTCTCCTACTCTAATACTGTTAGAATGTCTTGGATTTGTTACATAACACTCAAAACGACCAAGCATGGAAGTTCATGAACGATGCACTCTGTAGGAGTTTAAGAGCACTGCCCTACGACCTAAGTTTATTTGTAATGTTTACGATTTTAGCTCTAGAGTTTAAATGAATCCACTATATAAATTCACTAATTCTATTGCTCATAGACGTAGCTAGCACCCAATTAATGAGCCACATAAATTTTTTGCAGGGATCATTTGTTGTTTAGATTTTTCTATTTATATTTGATTGTCGATTTCTTAATACATACCATGTTAAATTATCGATTTACTCAAAAGCCAATAGATTACGATAAATTTAATTATATCAATATTTCAATAATTATTAAAATCCGAAAGTATAGATATTATTAAACGGACATCTAACCGTTATCATGAGATAGCTAGTGACATGATAGAATAGGTTTTTTTTTTTTTTTTTAATGAAAATTGAAAGATCTTTTGAAAAGATAAAAAGGGATTTTAAGCCCTTTTCATAATTTTGTTTAGTTATAAATATTTTGAGAAGAAGAAGAAAATGTAGTGATATGAGTAATAATTTGAGTAAAAAGATGAAGAAAGAAGGGGGTGACATAATATTCAGAATTGTACATAGATGATAATGATGGGGGTGAGTTGGGCAGAGCAGCATTGAGCGTTGTAGGATGGAATTGTAAAAACGGCATTATGAGGCTGCTTCTATCTGGTCGCTTCTATGTTTACCAAATGCCCTGCCATTTCCTGCCTCTCTCACTACCACTACACCACTCCATTTAATCCACTTTCCTATTACTTACATGGTCTATGCTATTTCAAATATGAAAATTTAGAGCTCTAATGTAAACACTTTTTAACTTGAGCTTTTAAATGATACATTCCAAAATTTGGAATAATTTTTTTAAGAAAATATATATATATATTGTGATAATATGAAACCTCCCTTTCTTGTATGTCATCATAAAAATATTCAAGAATAGTGCTAACCTGTAAAATTAAATATTTACTTTCCAATCAAATATAAATTTTTAAAATTTTCTAGTAGCATGGGTAAAAAGAATCTAGTTGAGTTAAATAATATTTAAAGCATTGAGATCTAACAAAATCTAACATATATACAAATTCATAAATAATTTTACCATTTTTAAGTAAGTTCAAATACTTGTTACTATATTATAAGATGACATTTTTTTTTTTATTAATTTTTAAAATATATTTGATCGATTTTGTATGGTATGATATAATTGAAATGTTGATTATTTTTAACGTTGAACTCATAGATGAGTAGAAAATGTCATTGTAAAAAACATAAGGCAGATATTTTTTTTTTTTTAAGAAAAAAATTATTAGGAAGGAAAAAATATTATATGTATTATTACGTAGTCTTTTTTTTTTAAAAAAAATAATAATAAATCTCCGTACGCACTCATCGGCTATCCTTTGCGCGTGGCGAAGCCCATCGGCCCATGCACCCTCTTGAAGCCTAACCCTCCGGTGTTCTGTAATTAATTGGTTAATAAAGATATATAAAATTTTTCTTTTTACTATTATAAAAAAAGTTGAAATTTTTATTTTTATCTTTCTTTTTACTATTATAAAAAAAGTTGAAATTTTTATTTTTATCTTATAAGTATTTAAAATATACATTGAACTATCATTTTGGCCTCATACTTTGAAATGTATTTAATTTTACTCCCTCATATTTTCAATAAATCTTCAATTTAGTCCCTCAAAATTAATTTTTACTAAAAATAATTAAATAATAATAATAATTTTCATGCACATAAATGTAATATATAAATATATTTTTAAAACTAAATGCTAATAGATAACAATTTTTTTTTTATACAAATCAACAATAAACTTAGATTTAAATTGATGCTGAGAGGTTTATTATTGTAGGTTAAATCATACAAAACATCTCTATACTCGGTGCTTTATCTAAAGATATCTTTAAATTTTCAATATGAGTTCAAAAATATCCCTACCATTAGGTTTGAATAAAAACAATTAGTGTTTTATGTAAAAAAATATTCCTAAATTTTCAAAAGTTTTAAAAATATCCTTACTTTGAAAAAAATAATAATAATAAAAAAATACCTTTATTATTATATGAACAAAAATGGTTAATATCGTCTTACTTCTCTATTTTTTCTTTTGTTTTTTCTCTCTTTTTTTTCAATACTCTCTCACTTCTCTTTTTGTTAATGGTTGGCTGAATTATAAAAAATGTCCTTGAACTTTGAACTTTCAAAAACAGTTCAAAAAATACCCTTATCACTAATTTTGGATGGAAATCATTAAAATTTCGTTTCAAACATACCCATGGACTTTTAAAAGTTTCAAAAATATCATCAACTTAATAAAAATTCATAAATACCTCCACCATTAGTATTTGAACATAAATCATTAATACCTCGTTACAAAAATAATTTTAATTTTTTTAAAAAAAGATTCAAAAATGCTCCTACTATTAATATGATAATCAATTTGTTTGAAGTTTTCTTAAGTTGAAAAGAACCAATTTTAAAACAAATCATATAGATATTCTCTCCTTTTTTTCATATAGATACTTTCATTTTTCTCTTAATTATCAAATTCTTAGCTTACCCCAATTTTCTCAACAACCAAAATTTTAAGTTAAAACATAAAACCCCACAAAATATCACAAAATTCCAAAATCAAAATCTTCCCTTAAAACATGTCAAAACAATAAAATAATCAAACAAAAAGGTATTTAGCTATTAACATACACTCAACTACTAACATACGACTTTGTTAAGATATTTAGGTCCTAGAATCATTTGATGCTTCATCTATTATCTTTCTTCTTATCATATACCTTTAACTAAAGCATGTAGTTTTATTTATGTATTTATGTTTTATGAACAAGTGTCAAACACTTGCCAAAAAGGGGGAGTATCGGGGTACCGAAGAAGGGAGGGAAGAAAAAAAGATGAAAAATAGAGAAGTAAGACGGTAGACGGTATTAATGGTTTTTGTTCATATAATGTTATGGTATTTTTTAACTTTTTTAAAGTTAAAGGTAATTTTGAAACTTTTGAAAATTTAAAAATATTTTTTTACACAAAACACTAATGTTTTCTACCTAAAACTAATGGTGGAGGTATTTTTTTTAAAACTCATTTGGAAGTTTGAGGGTATTTTTGGAACTTTTGAAAGTTAAAGAGCATTTTTTACACAAAGTATAAAGTTTAGGGGTATTTTGTATAATTTAGCCTTAGTTGTTTAACATTTTGGTTATCTAATAAATAAATTTCACTAAAGGGTATATGTATTATGATAAGAAGAAATAGAATATAATTGAAACACGAGGAAATTCTAGGACTTAAATGTCTTAACAAAGTTGTAAGTTAGTAGGTGGGTGTGTGTGAATAGCCAAATATATTTTTAATCTATCTATTTATCATTTTGGTGTGTTTTAAAAAGAGATTTTGATTTTAGAAATTTGTGAGATTTTATATTTTAACTTAAAATTTTAGTTTTAATTTTGAATGTTGAGAAAATTGACATAAGGATTGAAAAAATAGGAGAAAATTGAGTGAATATTGATATAATTTGTTTTAAAAATGGTTTTTTTCCTAACTAAAGAAAACTCTAAACAAATTGATCGTCATACTAATTGTAAACGCATTTCTAAACTTTTTTTGAAATATTTAAATTACTTTTGCAACGAGGTACTGACGCATTTGGTTCATATACACTATGAGGGTATTTTTTATTTTTTATTTTTTTAAAAAAATATAAAGTGTGTTTTAGAAATTTTAAAAGTTCGGGTGTATTTTTTAAACAATACTTTAATGGATTTCATCCAAAACCAACAACAACGGTATTTTTTAACTCTTTTTGAAAATTTAAGGAATTTTTGAAACTTTTGAAAGTTTAGAGTATTTTTTTATACAAAATACAGAGTTTAAGAGTAGTATTTTTTTATATATAAGTTAACCATTAGTCTAATATAGGATAGGAACTTGGTTGTTTAGAGAGTTGAAATGTAATGGGGATTGCTAAGAATTGGGGAATGTTGAGATGCATGGAGAATCAAGGACATAACGAAAATGGAATCGTGAAGCGTGAAAACCGTGGAAAGAGGCCTGAGTTGAAAATTGTGAGAAGAAAATGAATTTGGATTACATTATAAATTCATTCCATTACGATTCCAAATAGCCTTTATATCCTAAATAAGGAGGAAAATAATAATAATAATTTCAATCTACAACTCATAAAAAAAAAAAAAAAAAAACCATATTTGACCATAATTTGAAGTATTACACTAAAAGTTAGAAGGATTACTAATAAAATAAAGAAATAAAATAATATAAGTGGAAATGTGGAAACTTGAAAGGGAAGGCACATCTCTAACAAATTGTCTTTGTGTTGCAAATGGCATTTATGTCATCAACATCATCCCATTATTATTCTAATTTAATGCCCACCTTTGAGTGACACCCCATTCTTGCTAAGCTAAGCCAAGTGCATAACCAAACAAAATACTAAATATTTTAAATATAAATATAAATATATATAAATTATAAAAGTTGATTTTTTAAATAAAATTATTAGCCCAATGCTGCTGTCTATAGCTTGAAATGGTAGTAGGCACATAGAGACCTTTAATGCATAATCCTTGACTTTGGTCTGCAACCATTTCAAATAACCATATGAATCATATTCAATTGCTTTCACTACAAAATTAAACTTATATATAATCCATCCACCATCAACTAAATCTTATAGGCTCTTAACTCAATGTCTCACTTATTTTCACTCTACTTTTCCCTGGTCAAAATGGTGGGACTCTCTCTTTAATTAATTTATATTAAACCTGTTAATTATTAATTTATTCTATATAATAACTCTCTTTTACTATATTTATTTATCTTTTGTTCTATATGGCTCTTTGTATTTCCAGTTCAAAAACTTAAATTTACTCCTTTCAATATATTTTCACAATGTTTATAGAGGTTAATTTTGTCCCAAAAAAAAAACTAAATAACTAATTTCAAGATTTATAAAACTACACGGATTAAAATTAGACCATTAAAAATATTGGGACGAAAATAAACCAAACTCAAAATCTATGAACTAAAATAGTATATTAATCATTAATTAATTATTTAAATATTAATTAAGATCTTAATATAAGTAATTAAAATGAGTTTGGCTCAATGGTAATTAATATGGTCTTATTCCCTATAAATTAGAGATCAAATCCCTTATTCTATAATTATTGTACTAAAAATATCTTATGATCAAATCATTAATGCTTTCTCTAATAATATTTGGTTCTAAGAAAAAGTATTATAGTTAACACTTAGGTCCTGTTTGTTCCTCAAATTTTTACCTGAAATTTCAGACAGATATTTAATATCTATGTTTGTTTAACAGAAGTCCACTTTTTAAAACACAGAATATTATTATGCAAATTATTTTAAAACTCATCTCACATGAGTTTTTTAGAAAACTACAAAAGTGTGAGATTTTATGTCTGAACTCATCTCACATAGTTTAATTAATTAATAATTTAATATCAAGTATTCATTACTATTAATTTTAATTAATTATTAAATATAAATACATTATTTAGGCTTAATAAGTTTCAACTAATATCTTTATCATTAATATTTAATGTTATCTTAACTATTTAATATAAATTATTGTTGTTAGTTATCAATATTTTAATTAATTGATTGATTTAATTATTTTTAATAATTAATTTAATTATGTTTGATATAAAGTATTTATTTATTTTTATTAATTAAATAATTAATTTAGATGACAATAAATTATTTAATGTTAAATTTAATTCATCACTTACATTTAATTAAATAATTATTTACTTTTAGTTTCAATATACGAATTATTTATTAAATTAAACACAAATATTTAATTTTCAGACATTAATTATCTCAAACGTTTAAAATCCAAAGTTCAAATTACATATATTTAATATCTATATCATGAAATAATATCCGCAATCTAAACTGTCCGAATAATTAGTTGATACTTTTTTTTTTTTATGTCATGACTATTTTGTTTTAGGAAAAAAAAGAAAAAAGAAAAGAAAAGAAGAAGTGTAGGGAAAAGATATTAAAGGAGATGAAGTTTAGAAAGTGCTTCATGTTTCAATATGGCAATGATAATGGATTTGAAGTTTTTTAATTTTGTTATTGAAAAGATAAAAAAGAAAAAAAAACATTTTAATTTTATTGTCAATTTGTCAGTCGATGCATCACATCATAAAGGGAACGAAATATGGAAATTGAAAGGGCAAGAGATTTTCCTTTTTCAACAAAATGGGATATCATATATTTATTTCTGTTTATTTCTATTCGAATAAGACATTATCATTATTATTTTCCATATTATTTTTCCCACGGAATGTAGTAGTAAGACAAAGAAAAATTGAAAGGCAATGGAAATAAAATAAATAATTTAGCAATTATAGAGGGAGGTGTAAATAAATAAATAAATAAATTAGGGAAGTTGGAAGTCTCAAAAGGGTATTAATTGAAAATAATGGTAAATGGCCCGAAACGGTTGCATTGATTTAACAAGCTTTTAGATTAATGCCACGTGGCCCCACAAACCAAAATGAATGCACATGTGAGCGGCCACAGCGTAGTATAGCTCTCGGGGCAAAAAAGAGAACAAGGTCAAAAAGAGAACCCAAATTGTACAGTAGCGCAGTGGGTCCCGCACCGGCCCAATGGTGGGGTCCTTGTCTCTTCTTCTTCTCTCTTTATGGATTATTACTGTTTGACCTCTGCAGTGAAAATTTTCATTTAAAAATTTATTTTTTTAAAAAAAAAAAAACCCTAGCTCGGTTCCCAATCTTTTACATACCAAATGACATAATTACCCTTCCAATCTATCTGGAATAACACCGGTGAGGATCGTTATGGAATTCATCACGTGCACTTCAGCTTCGAGGAGTATGATGGTAATTTTGACTGCTAGTTTAATCTGATTAAATTTTAAAAAATCTAATCCCGATTTAGTGTTAATTCTGTTGTTTTTTCTTTCTTTATAAGAAAAAAAAAAAGAATAATGATCTTTCTTGATCAGAGAGAGGAACAGATATAATCTCAAGGGATTCAGATGTTTACCATATAAAAATCCAACCTTTAATCAGATCTGAATGGCTAAAAACAATGGTTAACATCTATCAAAGCACAATGGTTAAAAAAGAAGGTTTTTTTTTCTTCTCTCAAACCAATACATTTCTTTCACCTCATTTTAAATTTAATTTAAAGGAAGAGAGAGAGAAGACTGGTACTGCGTACAGTACAGGAAAGGAAAAAAATAAATAAAAATAAAGAATTTGATTAAAAATTTACAGTCATACAGTAGTACAAGAAGAGTGAGAAAGAAAGAAGAAAACTCAAGTGGGGGAAGAAGAAGAAAATGGCAAATGGGTAGCCAGCACATCTTTTTCTCTGTGGCTTTCTCTGCTTTCTATGGTGTTTTTATTGGGGGTGGCCACACTAAACCTGAAAAAAGCAATTGCCACATGGAAAAAGAGCGTTTTGAAAGAGAAGGGGAAGGGATTTTTCAGTCCATTGACTCTGTTTGTGTTTGAAAGAGGAGGGCTATCTCTCAAGAGTATTCTGTTTCAACACATAAAAGTGTAGAGATGAGACAAAAGATTGAAAGAAAAAGAGAGAATACATCCATCCCAATTCTTATATGTGATATGGGTCCTCCCCTTCCTTTGTGTTCTCTCAATTCTCACACAAATTTTATGGTTTCAAATATCATCATATCATTTCTCAATCTCAACAACAAAAGAATCCCATTCAAACTCTTATCCATTTCTTTCCCACTATAATATAACAACTCTCTGTACACTTTCTTTTATTCCTTAACAATCTTTCCACCTTTTCTTCCTTCCTCTTCCTCCTCCATTTCCATTCCCCTCTTCCCTATACTATAACTATACTACTACTACTACTACTCTCACAAAAGTCTCTCACACCCAAAAATCTTTAAATATTCTAAAGAGCATCTTCAAAATCTAAACAAGAAAACTAGAAACCAAATTCTCCACCCTGCAGCAGCAATGCAACAATGTACAAACAAATATCTCCCAACCATTCCCCTCTTCTCCCTCCACCAAATTCAACACATCTTCAAGAGGCCACACAACTGCCCCGAACCACCCTTCGACGATGATATGGATGTTTTGGACCACATCAAAGCATTTGCTACACCCATCCGTGCAGCAGCCTCCTTCCTAGTATTATCTGAGCTGTTGCTTGAAGGGGTCTGGTCCTAAGTTCATTGATATTTCACATCTCAATCCAACCAGACAAGCATTAATCTTCATATTGAACTAACCCTCTTTCAATGCACTACCTGTCTTCAATAAATATTCTCCCAATAAAATCTCTGAATCGCTTGGAGTAGAGTTTAGGATCAACAGCTGAGATTGAACTGGGGTCAACTTGTAAGGACTTGTATGCGTGTTCCAATTTCTTGCTTATGTCATAATCTTGTAGGATGTCAATTATCCCAAAGTAGAGGACTACTTCATAGATCTCACCACTGCGAGAAGGGGTTAAATGATTCATTCCACCTGGGGTGTACTGATCAAAGTCGCTTCGCCTAGTTAATCGCTCTGCTCTTGCAGGCATATTAGCTCCTAATCTGATCAACGACTTTCTGATAACAAAAAAAAAAAGTTGAAAAACTAAATCAGTTATGAATGTGGTTTACTACACTACATAACATAGCTAGTAATGCTAAATTATCATTAGCAATATATATGATATGAAATTAGTCTTCTAATCCTTTTCCAACTTCTATATCTAACAATAATCTCTTACCTCAATTTTCACCAAGAGAATATATATAGGATAGACAAAAGGCTATTGGATTAGAGAATTATTGAACGGAAAGTGTCATAAGTTTTCTCAACCACCAAAAACCAATTGGACCGAGCAAAAATATATATAACTAATTGATAAGATGAATGAAGAAATAACTCGTAATTATGGAGACAAATAAATACTAGGACCAAAACCTGTATATGTCCTAAAAACTGTTACCTACTGAATAGCCCCACGAAGTGGTACAGCCAACCCATGTCATCCATTAACTAAAGAAAAACGATACAATTCATTGCAGAAATAATTGAATACCCAATAGTCCTAAATTTATGGCCAACTTTAATCACCACATGCACTTTAATCCACCAAGCCTAATTTTTCGAAAGTTGACAAAGGAATTCAACCACTTGAGAAAAGAAAAATTCATGACTCAACTTGAATATTCACTCTGAGGTGAGTTCACATATGATGGGATGAACAAAAATTATGAGTAGAAACGTACCGGCCAGATAACACTCGATCCATGTCTTGTAACTCTGCTTCAAGGAAACGACGGCCACGCATAAACTTCTCATTCCGGTATGAATCTTTATTACCTGCAAAGAGCACAGGTATTCTAAATCAGCATTCTAATGCATAAACAATTTTTATTGCCTGCAAAGAGCACGGATCATGATTAAAGGACAAGGATCTCATACCAGTTCGCAATAGAAATGGAGATAAACCCATTTTATTATATGTGTTGTCGTCGCGGAAATGAAGACCAACCAAAAGACTGTAATCCATGATTCCTTCAGATTCCAAGAATTTGCAGTCTCGATCTATTTGTCTGACCAAAAGTTTGATAATTATAAGATTTCCATGAACAAAAGGGTTGATACAATTTACACCAAAATTGAGATCATATCCAACTCGATTGACTGTCCATTTATAGCACTTACTTCATGAAGTCACTAAACCAGTTGCGTTGAAGGCGAAACACATAATTGAGATCTAGATCCTTCAAAGTTGTGGTTTCATCAATCTCCCCCTCAGGAGTATCCGTTGTCCGGCCATGGGAGGATCCTTTCAAGTCAAATCGCCTATGGATTCGGTATTCAGAGCAGAATAAGTTGCCCATCACAATGAACCGAGTCTAATTCCCACAATAAAAAATTACTTCTATTAGATACCATTGTAAATTCTTGCAATGATGTAACTGAAGAACATGTCAAAAATCTAAATTACACTCTCCATGATGTTTTACCTTTTGCCCACCAATTGGCTTGATACAATGCACACCAAAAAATTTCGTCACTAGTGAATCTTCATAGCGGGAAACATGCTGATAATAGCTTGCAAGCATCCTGATAAGCACCTGAGAATGCACTAGAAAATTTTAAATTGATTGCCTTTCCATACACTTTTGCCAACTTAGAGAGTAATCCTCAACCCAAGTAGCTGATAGATGAACAATTAAGCATCATTTTGACTAAAAGGGAAGCAATTAACCTTTGCTTCAGACTTCTTCACTGTTTTTATCATGAATCTATCGTCCTGGGTGAGGTAAAAGAAGCTGCCACTCTTGCCTGGCGAAGAAAACTCCCTAAGGGCATCATTCCCACAAATTGCTAGCATATAGTCAGCAGGATCAACTTGGAACAGCTCCCGCAAGCATCTATACAGATTAATTAGAAATGGGGTTACCATATATGTCAAAGATGTAGGCACAATTTCGTCAAGGGTCAAAATTATTCATGAATAATATCGGGATTCAAACGCATAAATGTTCTGAAATGAGAAAAAGAGAAATTATAGTAAGTAGTTGGTACCTGAACACCACAGGACAATAATCCTTCCAACGAAATTCAACGGATGTGTGAGGCGGCGTAGTCTTCGACCCTTCAGTTGGGAACCTTGTCCAGAATTTCTCCCTTGGATCAAAATCACTGGACTTAAGCCCCCGGACCACTGATGAATGCTTTCCAACGGAATGTCTAGATAACATTGAAACATGGTGGAATCAGAATCCATACTCAAAAGCGCAGGAAAGAAAATTGAGAGAAACTCCGTTAATCATGAACTTACCTGATACCCAACTGGAGATTGAGCATCAATTCGTAATTCTTGTGCCCTTTAGAAATTGTCTGGCCCGGTTTCTTCGCCTCGCCGGTGAAGCAGCACGGGTTCTTCCTAAACTGCCTAAAAAGGTCTCGATCTAAGCCTAACCCATCTTTATACAACATCGAAGCCTCTACATTATCGATTATATCACAGGTGATATCTCCAGCTTCACCATCGGATTCCCAAATGCATATCCTCGGGAAGTTCCTCTCTGTTACGCTCCCTCTTGCAATATCCACCGATGATCTCTTCCGTAATGTGATGGTTAAGTTCTCATTCTCGAGTAGCCCATTACTTTTAAAGCTATGATCACTTCCGTTTCTCGTATAGAAAGTCCCATTCAGATGATGGATTTTCATGTTCTTATTCCAGCTACTGTCGGCACAAGTGAAAGTCCCGTTCCCTTTAGAAACCCCGTTTTCCCATTGCCCATCGTAGCGGTTCCCATTGGCCCAAATTAAGACACCCCGACCAGAAATCACACCGTTCTTCCACTCGCCGACGTACTCGTTCCCGTTCTTCCAAACGTACCGACCATGCCCGTCCTGGAGATTCCTCTTCCAAGTCCCTTCGTAGAAATCGCCGTTCGCATACCGTTTCTGCCCGAGTCCATGTTTCCGATCTGAACTCCACGATCCACGATACGAATCTCCGTCAGATCCAATAAAAGTACCCACTCCCTCCATCCGACCCGATTTGAATTCGCCTTCGTAGGTAGCTCCAGAAGGCCAAGAGAATTTCCCTTTCCCCGAGGCTTTTCCTCTCCTCCACTCACCCTCGTACATACACCCGTCGGTCCACAAATACTTCCCCAATCCGTGAGGTACTCCCCCAGAGAAACTCCCCGTGTAAAGATCTCCGTTGGGTAGATGCTTCTCCACGGCGGTCGCCGACCCAGTAGTCGAAGCAGCCGCCGGAGCTCCAACTGCGTCAGTGATAGCTGTCGTCTCTGTAGATTGCGTGGTTATAATGGTCGTCGGAGTAACCCTTCTGTTCCCAGCTTGGGACCGATTCCGACCGACGATTACAACAGGCGGAGCAACAATCACCTGAGGATGCCGAGTCAACTTCCCAGCGTCGTTGTCGTCCTTCTCGTCCTCCGATTTCTTCTTCTTGTTAATGCCGGAGATAACATCATTAGTCTCATCACATAACAGTCCCTCTCGCATTTTTCTCCTCCCCCTCACTCTCACCAACGTTCAGCACTGCATTTCTTCACCTGGGTTATTCAGTTTCGTCCCGCTTGAAGATACTTCGCCGTGTTTCAGACGCTGCAAGAGCATCTCCGGCGTATATCTCTCTCTGTCTGTGTTTGTGTTTTCACTTTTTGAGCTGCTTTTATCCCTTTTATTTTCTCTCTGAAAATTTCCTCCTCACTGTTCCTCTAGCAGTGGGTTAGAGAAAAAATTGAAGGAATCCAACACTGTCACACAAGCTTCATCCTCATAGCCGAAATAGAAAGCAGAGAGAAACTGTAGAGAAGAAAAAGTAAAGAAAACAGAGGGATTGAGAATTTCTTAATTAGACGGCTTTGTCTAGGGAACATTGTTAACTATCCAATCCCGAGTTACCAACTCAGCTAATTTTAATTGCTTATTTATTATTTCTTTTTCTTTTAAAAAAAATTAATTGCATTTTAATTAATTTTCTCTTTAATAATTTCCCATTTTCCAACCATAGCATCTCTATTTTTATTCCCTCCTTCCTAAGCTCCATCGTGACGTGACGGAATCACCTAGGATCAGCTTCACCGCGGCCCATAAGTATTTCTTTTACGTAATTACCTATTTAACCTCCTCCCTTTTTTTATTTACCTAAATGCCATTCTTCTTTTCATTTTCTCTTTCCCTTATGTCTTCTAATTAAAATAGTCGATGAACACTGCATAATATGAAACTAAAACAGAGTTCAATGATTAATTTAAAACAGTCCATGTTATTCCATTCATAATACAAAATTTCCCCCTTATTATATGCTTAATAATGCTATCAAACACTATAACTCACTATTTTTGTTGTGTCTAGCTTCTTTGGGATAGATTTGAATTTTAAATGTTCATACTATATCTATTAAAGAAATAAATGGAAAAAAAAATGACAAATCCTAAGACTAAAATATCTAGCTCGAGGCTCTAATGGGTCTTGAAATAGGTGAGCCACAAATTAGGTCCCCGTAAGAGTTCCTAATTCCAAAATTTGGATTAGGGAGCAACAGTAATTTGTTTATATGGACAAGTTGATAATCTTGCAAAAAAGAGTAACATTGCATATCAATGTGGCAGATGTCACGTCAACTCCGATGCTCAAGTCAATGATGAATCAAATAAATAAGTATAAAGCAAAAATACTCACAATTCACTTATTTTTCAAAGAACTTCCTATGGTCTATTTATAGTTCTCATGCTTTAATTCTCTTAGGATTATATTTCAAAATCTATCTGAGAGGCTTTTTAGGGTTTTTTATATCGAGCGAGATGTTTTGGGCTAATGCATTGGGCTGGGTCTCGACAAGTAAAGGTTGAGGAGCTCATAATAGGGTTTTTGACCTATTCTTTCCTCTTTTGTTAGTCTAGGTGTTGCCAAATGGGACAGTTCATGGTTGATTCATAAGGTTCGATTGAGGCCGAGGAACTTTGAATGGTTTCCGACCCATTTCTTCTTCTTTCTCTGGGCCTCATATATTGTTTTAGGCTCTAGTTATCCTTCTTAGATTGAATTAACATATGTTTGGTATTTTGCTTGGGTCGGCCTTGACCAAGCGAGATCGAGCTCTTTATTTTTGTCATATTTTAAAACTAAAATGATCCCTTGGATCAAAAGGTGCGCTAGGCAAGCTTGATTAGGTATTTTGTGAGGCTCAGCCACAATCTTGCCCAAGACACGACATGCTAGTCTAAGCCAACCCCATTTTAATTCTAAATTGCCACTTCTTAGTCAATCTTGCTATCTTCTTGACTATGTTGTTTTTATTTTTTATTTTTGTTTGATGTCAACTATGCCCTTAGGTAAAAAAATTATCCATAACAAAAAAGTCACCCTCAGTCTCCGACGAGGTTGAATCCAAAGGTGGCCATTTCGATTCAAGGGTGTGTAATTCACACACCTACGGCTCAATTTTCATCCCAAAGCTCTTATTACACAACTAAAAACTTATTTAGGGGTTGTAGCATCGACAATCACTATAATTTTATCCAAGCTCTCTTGTTTGATTTTATATTGCTGTGTACGAAAATTGAAGGCAAATTTTATAAATGAATTTCTAAAGTAGGGAAGTTGTAAATTTAATAAATCATATCTGAAGGCATGAATTAAATTAAAGGTTAGTTTTTACTAACTTTATTACTTGGACTGCGTTGAATATGGAGAACCCTTTGAGAAAATATGGTTTTGTTGTCTGTTTTCTTTATATTTAACAAAATATATTTAATTAAATTTATGATTTACCTTTTTCATTGTTCACACTTGACATTAGACTGTTTTTTCTCACTGGCTTCCTATGTTATGCACGTTTTTTTCCCCACGACTTCGAATTGCACTGGTTATTGGGCAAAGGTAAAACAAGGGTTGATCCCCTCTAAATGGTATATAAGTCATATTCCTTCCCAAAACTACACAAAATCGGGACTTAGCTCAACTTGACACTAGATCGAACTCAATACTGATTTAAGTCGAGTTTATAAAGTCAAGCATCATATTGGTGCAAGATTCTTTTTTCAGATCATCTCTATATCTGATAGAAAGTATAGAGTTAGGATTATGGAACGTCTAAAGCAATATAATAATAATCATAATAGTAAAATAAAGGGCATATATCAATTTATACCCTTAAACTTTAGAGATTCTATCAATTTAAACTCTAAACTTTCATCAATATACCAATTTAAACCTTGAATTAAATCGATACACTTGGAAAGTTCGAGGTTTGAATTGTTATAATTATTAGTTCAAGGTATAAATTGATACAACCTTCAAAATTTATGTTTTAAATTGACACAATTATTAGTTTAACATTTTTATTGATGGATATAAATTGATGTTTGTCCTAAATAAATAAAGGTTATTTTCAAATAAAGAAAAATGAGTCAACTTATTTACAAATAAAACAAAATTTCACTAATCTATGATAGACTGCAATAGGCATCTATCAGTGTGATATCTATCGCGATCTTTCAATAAATAGTGACATTTTGTTATACTTGAAGATATTTTCAGTAGTTTTACCATTTAAAATAATTATTCAATAAATAACTTAAACATATTTTATTTGTTTTCTTTGTTCAATAATATACAGGGTGAGAGATTTAAACCACTCATCTCTTACTTGGTAGTTCATATACTTTATGTTAGTTGAATTAGCGATGAAAATATAATTTAAAATATATTTGAAAAAATATATTTATATTCTAAAGAAATAATATCATTTGACCAAGGTTCTTAAATTTTGTTAAAAAAAAACATGAAACTAAAAAATATGGCTCCATCTGGGTGTGCTTTTTGTTTTTAAACTTTAAAAATAAGCTTAAAAATACTACTTCTAATTTTCTTTTTTCTTTTTTTTTTTTATTCATTTTATTTTAATATTTTTAAATATCAAATCGAGTTTTGAAAACTATTAGAAAAAAATGTAGGTCCCTTTGTGTAACCATTTCGTTTTTATTTTTGGCTTTGAAAATTAAACATATTTCCTCTCTATTTCTTATCATAGTTTGCATCTTTATTAAATACATTGAATTTTTAGTCAAATTCTAAGAATAAAAACAAGTTTTTAAATTTTGGTTTGGTTTTTTAAACTATTGGTAAAAGATAAATAACAAATGAAGAAATATGGAAGTGGAAGCAGTATATATATGCTTAATTTTTTAAAAACAAAAGTAAAAAATCAAATGGTTATCTAATGGTTTGTTTTTGTTTTTTTGAATTGGAGTAAATATTCAAATGCTTCTTTTAGAAAATATGAAAACATTAGTTAAAAAATAGAAGGAAACAAAGCATTAATGTCAGAAAAAAATGAAAATCATTATCAAACATTATATTAGTTTTCTATTTTTCATTTGTTTCTTATTAAAAAATAAAAACCAGCATTCTAAAAATTATCATAATTCTTGAAACTTGGCTGAAATATACCGGCAAACTCCTTTGAACTATCAACTATGCTATTGATAAGAAATAAAAATAAAAATAAATAAAAAACTAACTATCAAACAAAGTTATTTTTAAAAACCAGAAAATCAAGAACAAGATGATTACGGAACATTTGAATAATGTCCATTTGAACCCAATGTAAACAATGTGATTTTGTTCACTAATACCCATATTTAAAGGCTATATTAACGATTTAACGTAACATAATACCAAATAATGTGAATATTTTATTGATGCCAATATAAACTAATTATAGTAACTATGTGACAAAAACTACACTGATATTTAATTCTTAATCCACGAGGATTCATATTTTTGTAAATTTCTAACAAATCAAATCAAACCATAGGACCATCAATGTTTAATATATATATATATGTATATTATTGAGAATAAGAATATTACTCGGAGATCTGATCTGTATTCTTTTTAATCTAATTTTGATTAATGGGTTGGTAGCCAAATCTTACAACTGGAGTTTGGTGGTTTAAGATATTAATTAATCAACAACGTTAGAGATTTGATTATGGGAAGGAAGCCATGCAAAAAGCTTTCCACAAATCTTCATTCCCATTCTTCATTCTCCAACATCCTCCATTTTCATTTTTTTCTTTTTTATTACTTTTTTCTTATTCTCTTACTGCAAACTCTTATAGTGAAATTCAATTAAAACGTGGCAAAATCAAATTTTTTATTTCGAAGTTATAGTACAAGTGTCATGTTAGTTGAGTTATGCTTGTATTAACAGTTCAACCTAACTAAATATCTTAAGTGGGTGTTCAATACAAGTAATCACCATTTTTTCAACGCTTCAAATCGCTGGAAAATAGAAAAAAACGCGTCGGGAGATTCACTCCCGACAACAAGTTTGTCGTAGTGAGTTTCGTCGGGATATGTCCATCAGGAGTACAACTCTCGAAATTCTTTCTCTACCTCATGTTGCCTGTTAAGGGTTAACATCGTATCTATACAAATACAAAAAAGAAAAAACAAAACAATATAAAATCAATATTAAATATGAGTAAACAGAGAAAGAGAATTGAGTAAATACATGATTGGTCATCATGCTGGTCATCTAAATCAAATTATTCGTCAGCATTTGAGCTGTTATTGGGAGATAATTGTTCTTCATCGTCGTTTATGAAGTCATCATCTACATGCTGAATAATTGGTCATTCTACAACTGTAGGATCAACGTCAACTCTACATAAAGTAACCTCCTCAATGGTTACATCCACTTGAACTCCACCAACAGTTTCTGGTAAATCTAGTTGTTCATTTTCAACATACTCCACTTTTGGTACATCCCATGTTTGCTTATTTTGGACTACTTGAACAACTTTCCAATTGCTACCATATTTTATGTGGTAAAAGACTTGTTGTGCTTGGATAGCAAAGATGAAAGACACATCAATATACCAAAAACGCAATGTGATGATCGATTTGTATCCTAAATCCACGTGTGTCCTATTACTTTTGTTGTTATATGTGTCAAACTGTAGGATTGTATCAATAACAGCAAAAACACAAGGATCATCTAAGCACTCTAGTTCACTAATTTTGGTAAAATTTAAAGCATGCTCTTGCAAAAAATGAGTTTCAAAACATACCTCTTGTAGAACTTCTTCAAAGCTCATTCTCCAGCTGCTATCTTCTCTGAATCTTATTGCAGACTACCTCAAGATCTTCCCCACTATTCTCTTAGTGTTCTAGATTGAGTTGTGGGACTCAAAACAAGTTTGAATCAAGGGATGAAGAAAAAAAGCTCACAGTAGCAATCTTGGTGAAAAACCCTTTCTTCAACCCGAATTTTCTCTAAGATTCTCTATAGATTGCATGCTCGAAAATCACTCCAAACTCTTCATTATATTACATATCAACATGCAAAGGAGAGAGTTGCATGAGTTATAGCTCATGCTTGGAGCAAAACAAGGCAAAGAGAATGTTATTTGTGTGAGCAAGTTGAAAGATGGATAATGGAAAACCAACTTTTTCCATTTGTGTTTTGTTTTTCACTTTTTCAACTTTATCTTAAAAATCAAAATTTGATTTTAAAATTCATTTTGATTTTAAAACTGAAAAATAAAATTAATTTCATAAATTAATTTTAAATAAAACTTAATTAAGTTAATATCAAATATTAAATTAATTTTTACACATATCCATCTTTATATATTTAAATCATATTTAAATATATAAATTCTCTTATTCCGTTTAATTCTCAAATTAAACACGTAATTATATCTTATATAATTACTAATTCCCTTAGTTCTAACTTGAACATTTCAAATTAACTTATCACGCTATTCTAGAGCTAGTCCGTTACGAGCTAGTAAAGGAACCTCGCAGACCTACAGTATCATGGGCTCCAACGATCCGAGATTAACTGGCTAAACTCATTAGACCAGATTAATCTTCATTCGTTAACTAATGGCTCACTCCGTAGATATATTATGTCCACATAATTTAACCATAATCAGCAAGTCAACCCTTCATAGATTCTTCGTAATAACGGTTGGATCAAATATCTATTTTATCCTCGAGATTACGTCTTATTTCTCAAGTCCCTACTGATTCAATCACTAAACCAAAGTCTCTTAGTCCAGTGAGAGGGTGGGGCCCCTTGTTCAAAACCTGTATTCAGTACTTGAGAGAACAACCTTTCTCGTATCCCTAAATAGGGAAGGCGTGAACTCCGTCTTGCACCCTATGTCCCCAGCTATCTATTCAGTCTTACCCCTGAAATAGGAGTCTTATTGAGCCGGTGCTGTTGAGCAAACTCTCACCTATGCAAATCTAAGGGCAATCCCAAATAAACAGGAGTTCATAGTTAGCTCATGATTAAGATCAAGTTACCTAAGTCATCTAGGTGAAATAGTCAGTCTTATACAGTAAACAACGTTATAAAGTAAGAGTGACTTATTTCTTGGTCTTGATCTTATGTAAACTCATTGCATAGGACGTCGTCACTCCTCATGTCATAACATGTACGAATTAGGATCACATCGTATGTAGAACTTTACAATTCTTTGTAACAACTACAGAGTAGGTCGCATCCAATGGTGTTACCAGAATAAGGTACCCAACCTTATTCATGTACCATAGATCATTTTGACTTTTTACTCGAACCTGATCCACTTTTATGCCTCCACATAAAGTTCACGTACTCATACAATAGTCATGAATCTTAGTTTATTGGAATTAGACTTTCATACAATTTATGAAATCAATAATAAGTATATTGATTATAGAAAATGTTTATCATTCTATAAACTGCGAGTTTTATGACATAAAACCCAACACAAACCATCTACACTTGAAAATAAAAACACGTCTTCTATTCACATATTGGAAATATAATATTTCGTCTATGACAACGTAGAAATTGTTATCCACACTTCTGTTCCCACTGATCTTCCCAGCCACCAGGACTCCATTAGTTCTTGTAGCTCGACAATTATCATACTTTACAATGTAAAGTCGTATCCCATTAACAATGCATCCATTTTAAGAATGCACCTCAAACAAAGGTCCCATTGCAAGTGAAAAGAAATCATCATAGAGATCTTCTCTTTCGCGCGGTTGTAGAACCTGATAATTCATTATACGTTAAAAATGACTATAAAAAATGGATCACCTCTCAATTTCCAATACTATGTATACCTAAGATCTGAACCAATAGAAAAATTTATATTAATGTCTTATATATAAGCCAAAGGTGCTTTGAGCTTCACGATGAATTAACCTCAAGGGTTACCTATAATTGATCATTTGAAAGTTAGATTTATCTTAGAACTTAATAAAGTTTGAAGCGTATTTGCAATAATTTGTTATTTCTTTACAATTGTTGAGAATGTGTGATACGTTTTTCCTCCAACGATAGCGTCCTTAAAGTTGACGCCCATAATGGTCGTACCCTCTGCCTAAATAATTCAAATTCACCAAATATCTCATGATCGGGACTGTTATCATCATTTCGTTCATCTCTATTGAATCTCATTTCAATCTCACATAGATATCACGAACAAAAGTTCCATGATTCATTTATTACATATTCTTCCGCTATAAACCCCTCAGGACGTGCTTTGTTCCCGAAAATTTGTTTTAATGTTCGTAAACTTCTTTCTATATGATATGTTCAACTGTAACTAACCGGACCCACCACTTTGGTTTCATATGGTAGATGAACATCAAGGTGTACCATTACATTAAATAAGTAGGTGTTAATATTTTCTCTAACTTACAAAGCATGACTATGATGTTTGCTTGCAATCAATTCAAATCACTTATACGTATTGTTTTTCCACATAAGTCACGAAAGAATGTACACAATTCAACAATAGCAATGAACACGTTCTTGGTAGATATACTCGAATACCAATAGGGAGTAGTCGATTAAGCAAAACATGACAGTTGTGTATTTCCAACCACGATATTTTTTCATCTTTGTCATTCACATATCGTGATACATTAGACACGAATCCATCAGGAAATTTCACTGGTTTCAAATACTTACAAAACGAAATCCATTCAGTATTAGTTAATGTATGTTGCATGTGACTTTACAAATCTGTTATCGACCCGTATCAAGTGTAAGTCATTTCTTATCTTCAAATCTTGTAGGTCTAACCAAGGGTTTGTTGTATCCTTTGTTTTTCCTTCAATATTTAACAATGTGCCTACCAAGTTATCACATATGTTTTTTTCAATATGCATTACATCCAATTTATGTCGTAACAATTGTCTGGACCAATATGAAAATTGGAAAAAAAATACTTTTCTTAGTCCAGTTTAGAATTTGTTTTCTTTTCTTACCTTACTTAGATGAGTGTTTGCTAAGCACAGGAAAGTTCAACATATTTATTTGTTGTAAGATTTCTTCTCCGTTCATTACGACTAGAGGAAGTTTACGTTCAACTTTTTCATCATGTTGTCTACTTTGGCGCCAACTGTGATTCTCTGGAAGATAACGTCGATGTCCTGTGAATGATATTTTCCCTCTTATTCCGAAGGACGAATTATCTTATTTGCATATAGGACATGCTAAATAACCTATTGTACTCCACCCAGATAAGTTACCGTACGTAGGAAAATCATTAATAGTCCACAATAAGGTCGCATATAGTTGAAAAAACTCAGCAGTAACATAACCATAAATTCGCACACCAATAGTCCATAATTCTTTCAAATCTTCAATCAACGGCTGCAAGTAAGCATTAATTTTCTTTCCAGAAGATTTTAGACCAGGTATGAGCAAAGACATGAAGAAGTTTATTTTCTTTATGTATTTCCAAGGTGACAAATTATAAGGGATTATCATCACAATCCATATGTTATACGAAATACTCATATTTCCAAACGGATTGAACTCATCTAAAGCTAATCCTAAATGAACATTTCAGGGATCTAGAGCGAAATGAGGAAATTCACAATCAAAATGTTTTCACCTCTCTACATCAACTGGATGTTGTAACATATCCTTTGTTTCAACTCGCTCATCTTTATGCCATCTCATGTCAGAAGCGCTTTCTTTTGATGCAAATAATCGCTTTAATCTTGGTACCAATGGAAAATTATGTAATATCTTGAGTGGTATTTTTTACCCTTGCCATCATTAACTTTGTACCGACTCACCACAAATGGGGCATTGTTACAAATCTGCATCTTTCTAGTACAAACAATCGTATTTGCATGCATGAATAAACTCATAACCTAGGCTTAAGTCACACAATTTTTACTTAGCTTCATAAAATAAAGTAGGTATAGTGGTGTCAGCTAGAAACACTGCTTTTAACAATTCTAGCAACATGTCAAACGATTTGTTACTCCAGGCATTGAGAACTTTGATATGTATTAACTTCACTAAAAAGTTTAAGGACGAAAATTGCGAATAACCAGGGTATAGTTCATTACGTGCTTCGGTCATTAAATCCTTGAATAAGTTCGTGTTATCTCTTTCTTGACCATTTAAGGTCATTTCATTCTCAATCCCTTCTTCATTTGCATCTTCGTTTTCAATTGGAACTTGTAGATCGTTTATAAGATTCAACATTTCAATTTCTTCAATAACATTACCATCTATACTATTTGCTTCAACATTGTGTATTGAATGAGTTGTATGACTTTCAAAACCTCTCGATAAGTTAATTGGCTCTCCATGATATACTCATTCACAGCATGAGGGAGATATTCCATATGTTAATAGATGTCACTCCACAACATCTAATTTTTCCCACATTAAATTCATACAATTCTTACATGGATATCTTATTTGTCTGGAATCATGAACATGAGACTTCGCCATATCTAAAAACTGGGATACTCCTTCTCTATACTTCACTAATAACTTATTCCTAAGATTGATCCATTATTTATTCATCCTTAAAATTAAATATTTTCTGACCAACTTGTAATCCAAAACAATAACATGTATTATTTAGATAATAAATAGTACAAAGATCAAATTGTGCTATGGTTAATAGATGGTAGTTCATGAATAAAGAGAATAGGGAATAAAATCTCATCACACCTAGTCAAGTCTTACTTTCTTCGAGCAAAGTCATGTCTTATAAAAAAAATAATAATAAATAAACAAAAAGTTACATATATATCAATCTAAACCGAAAATGTCATTCTCATTAATGGCTAATAAATTTCAACAAGAAAACTAAACAAAACTCATTAATTAACATCGAAACAAATCTCAATAGAAGTCAAAAATACCTTATCAACAAAACTATAGGAAAATAAGATAGCAAAAGAAATTTGGGGGAGGGTCAAAAGCACAACCACCTATTCACCAAATTAAATGTCAAAAGGAGATTGATGCTAAATTAATTTACAAAATTCTTCTTGTGGAAATCAATTTATTTATTTACCTACTTTTTGTTCTTGGAAAGGAATCAATTCATTTATTACCAAAGTTTTAACACTTATATCCATACAATCATAATGAATTATCAAAAGTTAATTGAAACAAATTTCTAATTATATTTATGGCAGTAAACATCCATTATGATAGATATGGAACATAACACCAATATAAAATGTAATATGTGTAACGAACAACTCTAAGAGTCAAAGTTTAACTCACCAAAAGTAGTTTTCAACGAACGACGACCAGCTATCTTGATGATCGAAGGACGAATGAACGACGAACGATGAACAACAGATGATGGACGAACGGCGACGAATGAGTGGTTCAATTTAGGAGACGGATGATGTGGACGAACGAACGACTAACTGGTTCGACGCGGATGCGAAAGATTTGGGCGACGTGGACGATTTGGACAACGAACGATGCACGGATGATCAGACGATTGAAGGATGATGGACGAACGGACGGACAACGATCGATTTAGGGGTTCCTCTTCTCTATTGTGTGTTAGGGTTAGAAGAAAAGAAAAGGATAAAAGCAGATATGAAATTGGGGGTTCGATTTGGGGATTTAAATTAGAACTCCCAACGAGCTATCATAATCGTCGGGAGTTTGGCCTGTCCAGATTGGCCTTTGTTCCCAACGCCCGTCGAACATGGTTGGTGAGGCATCCGGCGAGGCATATACCGCATTGGGAGTTATATAGCACTCCCAACGGTACCCTTACGTCGTCGGGAGATGGTCTCTCTCTCAACGACCTATTTTCTATAGTTGTTTTAGACGTCGGAAGAATCCCTTTTCCTTGTAATGATTGCTGGTATATTATTATAGTGAATTGGATCCAATTTAATTAATTAATATCAAAGTATTTAGCTCGATCTAGCACAAAAATAATTGCTTACTTTTAAGGATGTTGGTGTGAAAGTTATTTACAAGACTAATCCTCTAATTCCCACTTGAGATATTGCCAATATTGGCAACGTTGGAACAAGCGTAATCCTCGAGGTTGCAGTGTGTTAGAGCGAGCTCCAATCATTTTCTCTTTGATGAAACTCACGAATTTGGCTGGCCGACCTGGAACAAAAGGTTTGAGTTTTCCTTATGCAGGCTTCTATACTCCCTTTAAGTTTGGGTCCATCAGTGGACTTGAACCTTGAACAAGTCTCAACCTATGCAAATCACATTTAGAAATATATGTTTAGAAGTGATGTTTAACACAAAGTACTTAAGATGTAAGTACGGTCTTTCAAAAATCTCTTTAATTTTTCCATATTTCAGTGCAGAACACCCCCAAAAAAGAAAAAGGAAATGATATATAGAACAAGAATGGAATTGTTTGAGAGGAGACAAGAATGATAATAATAAAAAAAGGGACTTAATAACTAATGTGTTTGTTTTCTTATTTTTCTTATAAAAATTATTTTTGTGGGTTTGTGAGGGAAGGAAATGTAGTGCAATGGAATGTGCAGATGAATCATCAAGGGAAGAGACAAGCAAACGCGGCGCTGGCCCACTTTGTGGCCCATTTCTAAGTAGTGGATTGCCCAATTACACTTGTTTCATTATTATTATTATTATTAGAAAGATTTATGAAATTTATATCATTATTATTATTATTTTAAAGTGCTGAATTGATTATTATAATTAGTGATTATCGTTGTATATACCTTAAAATAGTCTATATTTGAGATGTTTACTATTTTAGTGCGAATAGATAATTGTAAACATTCTAATAATATAGATTTGAAATGATAATTCGGTAGTTAGTTGTAGGTTATAATAGTTAGAAATATTAACTATCATAATTTGAACTTCAAATATAGAGTGGACTATTACAACTCAAATACCCGAGTTTATATTTAATAAATTTGTAAGTTAATTGTTTTCTTTTAATAAATGTATGCACTCTCTATTTAATTTTTTAAAAATTATAAAATTATAAAATGTCTACCTTCATAAAATTTTAATTTTGTATAATAAATTTCTAAGTTAAAATATTATTTTAGTCCTCGTATTTTGAAGATGGTTCAATTTTAGTCATATACTTTTAATTGTCTAATTTTAGTTATTATAGACTTGTACTTTCATTAAATTTTAAATTTAGTTTCTTGAACTTTCTTTTTCTTTTCTTTTCTTTTCTTTTTTTTTTTTTACCAAAATTGATTCGATAATAACAATAAATTTCATATAAGGAAATATAATATATAAATGTTTTTATTTTTTTAATTTATAGAAAAAATTTAATAGATAGCAAATTTTTTTAGAAAAGAATCAACAATAAACTAACAAAGGAGACTAAATCTAAGATTTATCGAAAGTATAGAGACTAAAATCGAACAGTTGAAAGTACAAAGACTAAAATTAAACAAAATTCAAAATATGGGGACCAAAATGATATTTTAACTGAAATTTTATTAAATATTAAAATTTTTGAAAATATGTAACTAATTAATATGATATAAATTTGAATTCTATATCTAAAAGAGTTAATGAACTTTCATATAAAATTTTAACAAAGGTAGAATAAGGAGTTATTATATACATAAATGAAAATTTGATGATTAGTTGAAAACAAAAGTAAAAGTTTAAGAATCTACTATGTTTTTTTTTAAGTTCAAAGTTTTTTGTTTTATTTCAAATCATATAGAAGAAAATTATATCATTTAACCTTCTTTTACTACACATGGGGTGGAGGACCAGACCTTATATATGTTTTATTTTGTACTATCCGAAAGATTTATAGTACAAAATTATGTCAGTTAAATAAGATTTATTTTGTTATATCACTTTTATGTTTTTTAGCCAGTAAACCATGTATTATTAACGCATCTTTTATCATATCATTAAATTTAGATTTTTTTTCCTTTTAACATTGATCACAGATGCCAAAATGAGCATAGTTCGATCGATACAATGTTTGAACTATCAACTTTGAAAGTCGAGGTTCGATTCCCCCATCCCACATATAGTAAAAACAAAATAGATCCCGAATATAGTAGATAAAATTAAAATATAAAACCATTATATATATTAAAAGTGTGATATCATTTTTAAAATAAAGAGAGGATTTTAAATATGTGCTATGCATCTTTTTTCTTTTAATATCTATATGTGATATACTAGGAAATTGGTTTAGGAAAAAAATTATCTGTGTGTGCGCTTGTGATTGCACGTGTATGTGTGCGTGTGCATGTGCGTATGTTGAAAACTTAAGAAATAACATGAAAATTTAGTGTTGGTTTTAAGCAAACAAACCAATCTATTGAAACTAAGCAAAAGCGATACAATAACAGAGCAAAACGAACAATGTTGAAAAGAAAAGAAGAAGAAGACAAGATTTATAATGGTTTGACCAGATAAGGTCTACGTCTACTGTAGTCACTTTTATTTGGTAATTTTTGCAACCTACTCATAGTATCCAATAGAAAAACAATAACAATGAGATAACTTTATATTTTCATGATCTCAGCAAAGGATTTAGTTACTTCTTTCAGCATAAAGAAGATCTTTACATTAGTTCAATTAAAGCTTCTTCTCAGAGCAAAAAAATTCCTCAATAGTTAAAAAACTGCTATTCATATTCAAGTTGCCTCACCCTTGATGCTCCTCTGCGATGACTCTCATTCCCCAATTTCTTCAGCTTCACCTAGGAATTTTATATAAAGCTAAAATGGTCATCACATCATCAACTCATTTGTGCACTCTCAGATGATTCTCTATAACATAATTTGTTAGGAAGACACGTGATAATATTTCATTAGTTCTGTAAATTAATGAGGCAAGCATCCAGAAGAAATAAAATTAAGCCATCACTTTTTCATAAATCTCCACTTGGATAGCTTATGTCAACTCAAGCAACAAAAATACCCAACAATAGTGGCCAACATAACCAGATTTCATCGTACAGGGCAAATTTCGGGAGTTTTAAGACAACTCTCAAACTTACCCAATGGCAATGGTTTCGTAAAGGCATCTGCAGTATTATAAATAGAACTAACCTTTCCCAATGTGAAATTTCCTTGGTTAAGAACATCTCTAAGGAAATGATAACGGACATCTATGTCTTAGTTCTATTATGAAAAGTTTGATTTTTAGATAGATACACAATAGTTTGGCTATCACAGAGTACTCTAACAAGATCGTTATCATGTATTAATTCATTTGTAATATATTTTAATCAAATGGCTTCTTTAATTGCATCAGTCGCTACAATGTATTCAGATTCAATTGTTGACAAGGTAACAACAGATTAAAGAGAGGTTTTCCAACTTAAAGTTCCCAAGATAAGAAAATACATAACCTGATAGTTATCTTCTTTTATCAGTATCTGCGGCATAATCAACATCTACATATCCTATCAAGTGATTTTGATTGACATAGTCTTGAGTATATAAAAGACCTACAAAAGATGTGGATTTTACATATATTAAGATCCACTTGACGACATTCCAATGGTCTTTTCCGAGATTAGCCTTGAATCCACTGACTATACTCATTACATATGCTAGATTTGGATGGTCGCATACCATTAAATACATTAAGATGCTGACTGCACTAACATATGGTATTTTAGACATAGCAAAAATATCTTCTTTTATACTTGGAGATTGCACAGATGACAGTTTAAAATGCTTAACTAAGGGAACATTAACACCCTTGCATTTTTCTTTATTAAACTTAGTCAACATCTTTTCTGCATAGGATTCTTGAGATAAAGACAAAGTCCTTCTTCTACTATCTCTTTTAATATCTATACCTAAGCTTCTTCTTGCAGGTCCAAGTTCTTCATATCAACATTCTTTTTTCAGCTGAGACTTAAGTTTTTCAATCTCATTTACATCTCTACTTGCAATTAACATGTCATCGACATAAAGTAGAGAGAAAATTGGCGACTTTCCCTTTTCATGCTTAAAATACATGCAATGATCCAATTCGCTTCTAGATAAACCATATGAGATAATGAAAGAATCAAATTTTAAGTACCACTATCTTGCTTACTGTTTAAAACCATATAAAGATTTGTTGAGTAAACATACCTTGTTCTCAGATCCTCTATCCATAAAACAATCAAGTTGACTCATGTAAATAGTTTCTTGTAAATCTCCATGCAAAAAGGTTGTTTTCACGTCTAATTGTTCTAACTCAAGATTAAATACAACAGTTAGAGACATTAGAATTTTGATTGATGTATGATGAACTATAAGAGAAAAAAATGTCTTCATAATCAATCCCTTGTGTTTGAGTAAATCCCCTGGCCACTAGTTTTGCTTTATATTTTATGAACAAATCGTGAGATTCGTAGTGTAAGCGGGATCGATTCTAAATTTTATTTTCAACAGAAATCAAAATTTACCATACATAAATTATGCATCAAAACAAAAATTACAACATGCATTTAACAGAAGAAATTAAGGAAAAGAAAAATCTTACCCTTGAAGGACCGTTCTTCACGTAATCCTTCTTCTTCATGAACCTTCCTCGAAAAACACAGACACCACCACAAGTGAGATCTTTGTATTCTCTGTAGGGGATAAAAATTCTCAGAAGGTGTAGGCTATGAGTTTTGATAAAGGGAAAATATTGAGAAGGAAATTTTTCAGGGAGATCGAGTAGTAGAAAATCAGAACCTCTCTGTGAAGAAGATGAAATAGATTGATAAAAACTAACTCCCATTAACACGATTAATTGAGAGAAAAAGAAGAAGGATGTGGGAGGAGTTACAACTCCCTTCTAAAAATAATTTAATTTAAATAAAATATTTAATATATATATATATATGGTAACCACCTTATCATATAATATATATTAAACTATATGTTATATCAAATATAATACATTACCTATAGTTCTTATATTGCATCAAATACAATATAATCTATAGTTTTATTTCTCTCAATAATGCATATAATATAAATAATATTTATACTAAATTTAATTATATGAATCTCATATATATAATTAGTATTTGAATCAAATTGAAATATTTAATTCCTCTCATAATGGTTCTTTTCATTCGACATCATGTTTCAGCTTAAAGATCCATTTACAACCTACTATTTTTTACTTTAGAAGGTTTATCTACCGATGTCCAAATATTGTTCTTATACAGGGAATCCATGTTCTCAACCATGGTCTTTTTCCATTTTTCATAATCAGGTGAGTTTAGAGCATCATTATAAGTCAAAGTTTCATACTCAGCTTAGTTCATTTCAGCACTTAATGCACAAAGAGCTAAGTCAGCAGAAGCATACCTTGATGGTGGTCTTATCTTCCTTCTTTGTCTATCTCTTTCCAGTTGGTAAGATTGGAGATCTTCGAATTGCAAAGTAGTATTTTCAAGTTGTTCAGATGTAGTTGAAAATTCAGAGTCATCGTGTTCACTTGAATCAATATTTTCTTGCTAATTTTGAACATTATTAGAACTAGTAGCTCCACCTTGTTCAAAACTATTCGACGGTACAATTGCTCTTCTTGATCTACTTAATGTTTCCAAAGGAAAATCAAAAGATAGCTTTCCTATGACATCAAGTGCAATTTCAGCCTAAGTAGTCCTTGCTTATAGAGCTCCATTAGCCTTTTTTCCACTGAAGTTCCCGAGTCTGACATGCCATAATTGAGTGTCTCTTTGATCTTGGTGATGAGCAATGGTTGTTGTCCTAAAGACAGTAGATCCTTCTAGGATATAAATGTCATTGAGAAGCTTTTCTCTAAGCTTTACCATTACTCCCTTGATGATTTTCATTGTTCCACTTTCTATTTTGCACTAGTAGCTAAACCTATTGAACATACCAATCGATAGTAGACTCCTCTTTAATTCTGGAACGTATCTCATATTTGGAATTACCCTGATCTAACTATCAAACATTTTTACCTGGACTAATCTAATCCTTTTTACTTTACATTCACAATAATTGCCAAGAAGAACAATGTCCTCTTTTGTGGATTCAAAGTTTTGAAACCAGCCTCGATTGGGTGTCATATGGTATGAGCATCCAAAATCTGGGATCCAATTAGTAGATGTGATACCGAACAAGCTTTCTACAACCATCAGGACCTCTATTGAGTCATATCCTTCAGTGACATTTGCATTACTATTCTTTTCTCCTCTTTTATTCTCTTGCTTTCTTTTGTTCTTCAACTTAATATAGTTATTCCTATTATGCCCTTCTTTGTAGCAGTAGAAGCATTTTCTTGTCTTCCCTTGTGATTTTGATCTTCCTCTATTTGTTTTAGACTTTCCCCTCATGCTACTTCTTTTGAAGGACTTTTTCTCAGACATACCTCTGGTAAAATGAGCTTTATTGGGGTTGATGCCCTAAATCTTGTAGGGTCCTATTGTTTGTAAACATTGTATGAACAAAGTATTATGTGATTAATAATATGTGATATTTTATTCAATTTTGTCTATAAAATATATGATATGTTAGTTGCACTAACCACAAAACAATAAACTAACATCCAAGATTATCTTTGTAACTTAAATATGTATGTGGAGACACACGGGTGGATCATGTTTAAGTGATAACCTAAATGGTTTGTAGTATATGGATAAAACTGGGCACCTTATCCTGGTGACATTACGAGTATGGCCTGATTTATAGGTATTACAATTGTTGTAAAGTGCTACAAGTGATCTAATTCGGATCATTCATGTATTAGACATGCGGGCAGGGATATTCTATATAAAGAAGTTTGTATAAGACTAGACCACGAAATGTTTAGTCTCATTATACAACACCATTCATAATAGAGACTTACATTTCACCAGGATGACCATAGGTAACATGACCTGAATTTTGAGTGAGTTGTGAACTTCTGCATATGAGGGTGGTCCTTTGATTTGTATGAGTGAGAGTGACCAGATCGCCGACATAACAAGCCTACCATTTTGGGGATTCGTCTGATTGTGGAGCTGGGAACACAGCTACACAAGATGGAATTCACTCATTCCCCGAAGCAGGGGTAGGTAGATAAATTGCTCACTTAAAGGCTGATTCCGGGTCTTAAACAATGTGGCGCCACACCCTCTCCTGGCCCAAGAGGGGTTTAGTCTTAGTAGGACTATGATCTATTGTTCATTAGAGGAATCAGTGGTACTTAAGGAGTTAGATGTAACTACAGGGGCAAAACAGTAATTTAGCCTAATTATACTTACGAGTAATTTATGAAGGGCCATCGTACTGTTGATTGGTTATATCTAATGGACACATAAATATATCTGTAGTACGAAGATTACAGTTGTCGGTCTTTAGTGGAAAACCCTACAGTTAACGAATGGTGAATAATGTAATTAAAGAGTTTAATTAATTATTCATGTACCATTGGAGCTTCAAGCTACAGGTCCATAAGGTCCCATTGGTAACTCAAAATGATTTAGTTGAGAATTAGTTTTTGGGTTAATTTGAATTGTTCAAGTTAGTAAGAGGGATTTAATTATATATGATGTAATTAAATTTTTTCAATTATATATGATATAATTGTCATAATGTATTTGATACATTATGGTTTAATGGGAGGACATAAATATTTGAATGAGATTCAAATATATTTTTTATGAATGTGATTCATAATTTTTAAATTTAATATAAATATGATTTATATTAAATGTCATAAAATAGAGAAAAGAAACTATAGTTTATATTGTATGTGATGCAATATTAAAATTATAGGTTATATGTTATATTTGATATAACATATAATTTAATATAAATATAATATGATAAGTTAGTTATCATATTATGTATATTATTTTATTATTATTTGAGTAAGAACTTCCTCATATTTTCTCTCCAACCACCTTAGTGGGTGGTTATTAATTTTATGCCAAGAGGAATGAAAGAAAAGTGGTTTCTTTTCGTCCTCTACGATTTGCTTTTGTTGAACGATTGAGAAATTCTACATAATTGTTTTGTGTTCGTTTGTTCAAGAAAGTTTTCTCAATCTTCTTCCTCCTCCACCCAAACTATCCCTCCTAACCAAAATAGTCAGAGTCCACCACTCCAAGATTCTCACCCCGAGAATACCAAAGACTCTTTGTGGTTGTTTCCAGTTTATTTGGTTCGAGAAAATCTTGAAGAAGGTCTTTAAGAAGTTGTTGGTTTGTGACTGTTCAAGGGAGATTTCGTGATGAAAAGGTTCTTAAAAGGTAATATATTTTGAATCATTTTCTTCTAAAAAGCATGTTGTAGTTTAATGTAAATGTATATCTAATTGTATGTTTACTGTAAATTATGTTTTTAATAATTAATGGAATTTGCACGATCCGCTTCTACTCAAGGATCTACTCAAACGAGTTCCTTCAAGGTTCTCCATCTTTTAGTCCTGATTTCTTGTACTCAAGATCTCTAGATCTCTAGATTTTAGGACATTAACTACTATTTCCATTGTTAAGCTATCAGACCATACTTAATAGCTTTTTTAATTTCATTATACTATTCGAGAAGTGAAATAAGCAAAATAATAGCCTTATTTTCATCATTAAGTTTTTCACCAATGTTGCTTAAATCTACAGTAGCTCTATTAAACTCATCCAAGTTCTGTTCTAGGCCTTTAGAAACATCCGTTTTAAAACTAAAACATTTCTTTTTTAGGTACAAATTATTTGTCAAAGACTTAGTAAGGTAAATCTCATCTAGCGTAGTTCATACCTCTTTTGTAGTGTTATGGTCTTTCACTTGTCGAAGTACATTATCAGCCAAGTACAAAATAATTATACTATACATGATTTCCTTCATCTTGACAAATTCATCATCTGTCATGTTTGCAGATTTCTCATCTGATTGCTACCTTCTACTGCACGAGTAATGCCCTCATTTTCTTCTTCCAAAGAGAGAAGTCTCCCTTGCCATCGAATCTCTCCACAGCGAACTTAGTCGTCATTCTTACGTCTCCAACACTGATCGGGAAAGCAAGTGAAAATGAGTAATAGCCTTATTGGCTCTTATACCAAGTGTTGGATTTAAGCAAACAAATCAATCTATTGAAACTAAACATAAGCGAAGTAATAATAGAGCAAAACAAACAATGCTGAAGAGAAAAGAAGAAGAATAAGACAAGATTTATAGTGGTTCGATTAAATAAGGTCTACGTCCACTGCAGTCACTTTTATTAGGTAATTTTTGTAGCCTACTTAAAGTATATAGCAGAAGAACAATAACATTGAGATAACTCTATACTTTCCTGATCTCAGTAAATGATCCAATTATTTTTTTTTTCAGCATAAAGAAGATCTATGCATCAGCTCACTTAATGTTTTCTCTCAGAGAAAGAAAATCCCTTAAATAGCTAAAAAAAACTCCTATTCAGATTCATATTACCTCGCACTTGATGCTTCTCTGTGATGATTTTCATTCCCCAATTTCTTCAACTTCACTTAAGGATTTTATACAAAGCTAAAATGACCATCACACCCTCAACTCATTGGCATGTTTTCAGCTGGTTTCCTATAACATAATTTGTTAGGAAGACACATGATAATATTCCATTAGTTTTGTTAAGCTTTCAAATTTTCAAAATTAATATTTATTAAAAGTTAATTTTGAAAAAAAAAAAAAGGAGAGAGAGAGATTAAAATAATTAGGTCGAAAAGGAAAAAGAAAAGGGGTGGGGGCACATGCCCCCGCTAGACCCAACATGTTACCCCTTAACTATTTACTACTATTATTATTATTATCATTTTTCAATAGTTGAATATTAAATTAAATTATAAAAAGTTATATTTACGTACACGATAAGTCTTTAGGTTTTATTTATTTACAGTAGTATTAGTTTTTTTTTTTTTCATGAATTTGATTAAATGCCTTTTTTGTAGCGATTTTTTAGAATTTTACTAGCAAGAAAAACGAAGAAATTGTGAATTTAAACATTATTAAAACAATATATTTCTCATGCGTCTATATTTTTTCCTAGACAAAATGTGACAAGAAGAAAGATGACAACGTTGAAATATAAAAGCAACAAACCTAATTCAAATTTCAAATCTTATAATGCAAAGTGAGGTGGAGGCTTTAGTATTTTATTTATTACTCTTATTATTTTTTATGATATAATATATGAATCAAACTTCTGACTTTAAAATTGACATTATATCATTTTTTTTATTTTAAAGTTAAAAGAAAAGAAAAATACTACATATTTCAAATTTATCTCTTACATTTTTAGGTGTTTAAAATCAACTAGAGAAGAATGTTAACTACCTAACATGTGTCATAAAACAAAAAATTTGTTAATGCATCAACACAAAATGCGATAAAGTAACAACATTTAACTTTCTTGAAAATCTACCACCATCCTTAACCGTTAACAAATATACAATTTATTAAACTATATTTATAGAAAAATACTTAGTCCATCATAGGCAATAGTTATCTTTTTGCATCTACCTCGAATTATCTAATCATAATTTATTACATGTCAATTTTTTCTTATTTTTGTTTTTAAAATATTGTTTTTTTTTTTTTTTGACAAACACATTCATTAAGCTTTAATCGATCAATTTTTGTAATAATTGTTTTTTTTTTCTTTTAAGTTTTTATTAAATAATACAAATTAAATAAGATTGAATTGAATTTAAATTGTATACATTTTTATAATAATTATATTACAAAAAATCATAAAGAGTAAATATCGATATGATAAACAAATGAATTAACAAACTTACTTGGATCATAATAACCAAATGACACCATTTTCACACTAATTTACCAAACACATTTTAAAAGCTACGACGTTGTAATTTCTAAAACTAATTTTTAAAGAAAACAAAAATGACAAAAAAGTAGTAAAAATAGGTAATGGATGGGATATTTTGGTCAGCACGCTTGTGGTCTGTGGAGCCCACCGATCTACTTCCATCAAAATCATGTTCATATTGAAACGATGCGTAGTTCACATAAAAATACGAAACATTGAAATTTTCTTTCTTTCTTTCTTTCTTTTAATCCATCTCGAATTGTTTTCTTTTTTTTCTTTTTTTCTTTTTTCAAAGTGAGAATTTGATAGATTCTTATGATCGAAAATATATGTTTAAATGGTTTAAATCACATTTAAATTATCAAAAGTGAGATTTAGTAACAATAATAAAAGTTAATAAATGAGTTCAATATACTAAGAGCTAAACTCACTTTAATATAGAGATTTTTTTTTAATAATTAAATTTTATAGTTTTTCTTTGAAGATTTTGATTGAATTTTAAATTTTAAATGTTGCTCTTAAACTTTTTTTTTTTTTTTTTTAAGTTGACTTCAACCTTTTTTTCCTCTCTATTTATTATACTTCCGTTTTGCTATGGCTATGACTTGAAGGATAAAACATTTTCCTCTTCGCAAAGTATAAATTGTAATATTTAAGTTATGTGTGTTGAGTCGTTTGAAGGGTGTGTGAAAATCAAATCTAATTATGTGAATTTCAACCTTTAGATAAACAAAAATTGCAGGACTTGGATTTTAGATTTACATGGAGCTCATACGAGACTATACATACACATAGTTCAAGTGAGCATGTAGAAAATTTCATTTTCTCCCACTTTACCTGTTATGGATGATTCTGGACCGAATGACATAATGACATCAAATAATAATAGAAGTAACAATGTAGAGAAAATAATAAGGTTTGTGCCAAAAATAGTTATCGTGGGCGTAGGGGAAGACTTAATTTATGTCAAAGCCCAAATTTATATACCCGACTTCGCGGTGGTCAACCTAAGAAAAAATAGATAATGGAGCATGTCCTATGTATGACCTGACTCAAATCATTGCTTTAGGACCAAAATGGACCTAGGGAGAGAAGGTCGAGGTCAACCCTAACCAAACATGAAATTGGGCACACTCCTTTGCTTGGTAAGTTATTTAATTATCCTAAATTGACTTTAAAACTCTCATGGAGCAACCTAGGTCAATCACCTATATAAATATATCATTATAATTGAGATAGTGACATCTTTTTTTTATATACATTTGAATTTTAAGAGACTGTTTGGGGCGTTGAGTTGAGATGTGATGTATGAAGTTCATATGTCTATGTTTGGGGTACATAAGTTGATTTATATGTTTAGAGTATCTAGTGTAGTTTTTTTACCTAATTAATATGCTTTTATGATGACTATTTTTGTTTTGAAACTTTTTTATTCAATAATTCTACCACCTTTGTCTTGAATAAAATATGGATTGTAATTTTCCTTTAATTTATTATTATTATTTTTTTTTTTTTTTTTGTGTTGAATAACAATCAACCCATTATATTTCTTATAGGAATATAGTTAAATAAAATAAGAACCAAAGAGAAATTAAAACTTTTAATTCCTAATTTTTCTCCAAGAATTTCATCATCACCTACTTCATTTTCTTCTTCTTCCCGTTGCTACTCTATATTTTTACTCTGTCACAAATTTTTTAATCGAATCTCCCCCATCATTTTAGCTGCCAATAGAATGCCACCACATTTTTTTTTAACAATTTCACTTTCAATTCCTCCAAGTTTGGAGGATCAATAGAGAAAAAATCTACATATTTCACCATTTCTTGCAAGAAAATGTTACTGGAAAAAATCTTCATTTTATGAATTTTTGGTTATGTGTTTAGAGGTGGGGAGAAAATCGACACTGAAAATTGACCGAAAAAGTGTGTGAAATCCGATTGACAGTCGGTTGGTTTAGTCGGTCGGTTATGTCATTTTCTTTCTTTGCAAGCAAAGACAGAGTTAATAAAAATGAAAGATGAATTGATGAAGTGTTATTGTTAGGTTAACATAAGTTGCAACTTTTAAAAAAAAATAAATCAATAATATTTTATATATATATAAAAATAAATCAATCATGTAGTTGGCTTGGAATTTGGGTAACATAAAAAAGAAAATAATAAATCAATACCAAGGCAATAGGCTTGGTTGATGGTAGTGGACTTACTTTTATACTTATTTTTCAGGAAAATATATTAAAAAAATAATATTTATATATATATATATCGATCTGTCGATTGATTTTCTAAAAGTAGTGGACTTACTTTTATACTTATTTTTCAGGAAAAAGATTAAAAAAATAATATTTATATATATATCGGTCTGTCGGTTGGTTTTCTAAAATGTTTTTATATGAAAACCAAAAACCGACCTACCGACCTCAATTCGACTGATTTTGATTGGTCGGATCGGTTTTGGGTGTCATTATGCCAACCCCTAATGTGTTACATACTATTCAACTATGTACATACATAATTTTCCAAATATTATTCACTCATTGTGAATTCAATTAAATAAAAGCATGTTTTACAAAATTTCTACATATAAATATTGCACTTAATGTAGACAAAATACTATTATTCATATAATCAACAATCCTAAAACATACTTTAACAGTCATTGGTCTTATAATAATCTATCAAAGATGATTTTCATTGGAGTTTGTAGTTAGAGGTGGTTGTCGTCAGAGCATGAAGTTGGTTGCATGAAGGTGGTATTGGAATTGGTAGCTGGAGTTTTCTGGAGAAGGAGGTTTTCGAAGTCCGAAGTTGGTTGTCGAAAGTTAGGCGCATGAAGGTGATTGTCAAAATTGATCATCGAAGATGATTTTCGTCGGAGTTTGTAGTTGGAGGTAGTTGTCGGAGCATGAAGTTCGTCGCATGAAGGTGGTATTGGAGTTGGTAGCCAGAGTTTGTAGTCAAAGGTGATTGTTGGAGCTCAAAGTTGGTTGCATGAAGATGGTATTGGAATTAGTTGTCATAATTTTTATCGTTGAATGTGGTTGTCGAAGCCTGGAGTTGGTCGTTGGAGTTGCATGCTCGAAGGTGATTTTCGTCGGAGGTGGTCATCGAAGCCTACAAAGGTGGTTCTCAGAGTTGTTCATCGAAGTGTGTTGTCGGAGGTTGTTGCTAGACCCAAAATTGGTCTCGGAGTTGGTCCCGTGAAGGTGGTTGCCAAAGTTGGGTCATTGGAGGTGGTTTCCAGAGCCTAGAATTGGTTGTTGGAGTTATCAACGGAGTTGATTCTCGGAGTGTGGCAGTTGCCAACAATGACCAATGGGTGGAGTCATTGAAAACATTGAAAGAAATGAGAGTTGGAGTGAGTTTGTAAAATATACCGATTCAATTCCACAAACATTTAAAGTTAGTGGGCCAAGCATTGAGTCAGTATATTATTATACCAACTCAACTCAATCATGTTGGTGAGTCAAACACCAAAATAATTTGGAAATATGTTGTAATATTTAATTTTAATCATAAGAAAAGTTTATAGTTGAACAATTTTAACTATATTTTTAAATAATGATCTTAAGTTGATATGCATATAAAATATTTTTTAGCTTTTATTAAGAGTTTAGAAATTTATTTTTAGATTAAATATTTTCCATGAAAATTAACCATTTAAATAGAGATTAAAAAAACCATTTTATTGGATTGAAATTTCTTTCTAGGAAAATTAAATTAAACGAATAATTTAATAATGATCGAATAAGAGGAAGCAATCTCCATATCCCTTGCACCCCATAAACTTCCCTATGATTATGGTAGTTTATCTAGCTAGAGAATGAGTCATCTAGTCAATAAAGACGAATTACCATCGACATAATTTAATTGAGATCAATATTTGCACTCCCAAATAGACTTATTTAATTTAGATGCTCAAAGATTGGACTTCAAAAAATTGCAAGATATAAATGCAATTCAATTTATTGGCAGCTAATTAAGTCTGAAGACATCATTGTTAAATGAAAGATTTGCAAGATATTAATGACTATAAAGATTATGCTTAATTCTTGGTTCCTCATTTGACCGTAGCTAACTAAATCAAAATAATTGTTACTAAAAATGGAAATTTATCATTATTAGGAAAAAGAAAAAATAAAGGTAAGCGTAGATGGTAGAAGTAGAAGGTGAATTATAACAAAAGCCCACTGCCCAAGGTCCCGCCGCCCTCGGAATTTGCTGTGTTTGGGAGGCTGAGGCTATGTTGTAATGACGTACGGTGATGGGAGCCTGAGAAGACAACCCAATGAACATCCAGTTTCGGCGAATGCCAAAACGTCTGTCTGTCTGTCACCCACCCCCTTCTAAAAACCCTATCATATTCTCCAACCTTCTTCCTTCTTTCAAATGGTCACTGTTGGACGGTCAAGATTCATTCACATCATCAATACAAACCACATTTTTTTTTTTTTTTTCTTTTTGATTAAATATATTTGGACAATTTTATTTTATTTTATTTATCCATCCATCCATCACCGAAAAATGGAAATCACAGTCGGAGTTAGGGGAAGCATCTAGTAGTGCTATCAAAGTACAAATCTACCACCTTGCGTCATCCTATCAAACCCTTCACTTACATTGATATTCATTCTAAGAATGTAGGTCGTTCAAAAAGTTCCTCTACAACTTCTTTTCAGACAAAAAAAAAAAAAAAAAAAAAAAAAAAAAAAAAAAAACCTATAGATGTTGCAAAAGGGACATTTAAGTAGAATAAGAACAAGAAACATGTTACTGAAAATTCTTATTTTTTCTTAATAAAGGAATGTCACCTCAAGAAAGATTGTCCCAAGTATGTCAAGTGACGTGTAAAGAAAGGTAAACTTCTTACTTTAGTTTGTTTTGAAGTTAATTTAGCTTTTGTATTTACATATACTTTGTGGGTAGATTCTGGTGCTACTACTGGCATAAGTATATGTTGGGATGTATCCCTAAAGCCTCGTAGTTATATGTTAATTGAATGAATGATCGATTAGTTTTTATGTAACTTGTGCAATCATCCATTATAAAAAGATCCAAGATTATCTCATGTGACTTAAACATGTACATGGAGACATACAGTGGACCATGTTTAAGTGATAATCTAAATGGTCTATAATATATGGATAAGGTTGGGTGCCTAATCCTGGTATCCTAGTAACATTACTAATATGACTCGCTCTGTAGTTGTTACAATTGTTGTAAAGTACTATAAATGATATAATCCTGATTATTAATGGGGAGACATGTGAACAGATGTATCCTATACAAAGAGCTTATATAATACCGGACCATGAAATGCATTATCTCTCTTTATAACACCGTTGCTAGAAAAGACTTACATTTCACCAAAATGACCATAGGTGACTTGATCTGAATCCCATGTGAGTTGTGAACTCCTACATATGAGGGTGGTTCTTTGATTTATATGGGTGAGAGTGGTCGGATTCGTTGACTCAATAAGAATACAATTTCGGGAATTCGTTTGATTAGGGAGCTAGAAACACAGCTACACGAGAAACAATTCACTGATTTTCTATTGCAGGGTAAGTAGATAAATTGCTCCTTTAAGGGCTGATTCAAGGGTTTAAACATTGAGACACCTCACCCTCTCTTGGTCCGAGAGAGGTTCGGTTATAGTTGGACTATGGCTAGCATTACGCTATGTAATGTTGCAGGCATTGTAGTGTTATGCTTCAGCTGCAACGTTGCAATGCTGCTTCCGAGCGTCGTTACACTCCAAACATGAGGCATGTGTGCGAGACTGGTCTAGACTGGCAGTTCATGGCTTCCAACGATTCAAGAAACGATTATTCTTGTTTTTTTTTAAAAAAAAATTATCTGTAATAATTATGTATTTTTTTTATTAATTAAATTAATACCATTGTTATATTGATTTAATTAATGTTTTAGGAAGCCAATCCTGATTCAAATAGTTACTTTTAATCATCCATGTGATATATAGTTATTTTTATTATTATATATGCCATAATGCATGTCATATAGAAAAATCTCACCATGATATACATTTGTTCATGCATCATTTTAATATAAATGTTATATTATAAGGTTGCATGATTTATTAAACATGGTCATGCATCATATTATATTATATAAATGTTATTAAGTATGAATGCATGCATAAATAACATTTCCATGCATCATATATATTATAACTGTTATAATATATACTTTAGATGTGTGGATGTATGTTGTTTATTTTTCCATTATCTTAGTATATAATTTTTATGTATGTAATGTAATGACAAAGAGATTACATGATGCATGACACCACTTTAGTAAATTATAATTGTTATAATTTTTTTAAAGTATGTCATTAGATGTATATATAAGTAAATTATAATTGTTATAATTTTTTAAAGTATGTCATTAGATGTATGTATAAGTTTTAATTATTTCATTTAATCTTTATAATAGTTATAAGTTAAATGAAATTAGAATTAAAATATGTAATAAATAGTTGCATGCTAATATAGGTTAATTTTTTTAAATAGTTTAAAATTGATTTCACATTAGACCTATGTTTAATAAATTTCTAATACGATTAGAAATATGTTTAATCTTTTAATTCAGTTTAAAGGATTAAATTTATTTTGAATAAAAGATTAAATTTATAACAAATGTATCTATAAGGAATCTTTGTCTTAAGACAGTTCTGTTTAGGTTGGAATATTTAAGCTGACGGAAAAAGAACAACCCTACATGGGAACTGACTTGGAAGGTGAATTAGATATATTTGTTACAAGCATGCAATGAATGATTAATGTTTATTAAAGTGTTTAATGAACATAAATCAATGTTGTTAAACTATCCAATGTAAATGTTATATTGGACAAAGTTAACAAACACTTAGTTAAAAAAAAATTTAGCCGATTTTTTTTTATAAGTCAATCAACCTAGGCAAGACACTCAATGGGAGGAAAATGGGGTATACGATACTTCATCTATCTTTTCATGTTTCTCCCTAAACGTTCACATCGTGAGACCTATGTTGGACCTCGAGGCACCTTTGCTTGTATTCCCCTACGAGTGGTGTTTGCATAGGTCAATAACAAGATGAATGTAGAGAGTATTTATAGTAAGTAGGAGAGAGATGTGTGTCAACACATCCCATGATCTACTTCATTAGTTTGTAGTAAATTTTCATGCTCGGCCTCGAGATACCTTTGCTTGTGTCCCCCTACGAATGGTATTTGCATGAATTTTACCCAAACTCCAAAAATGGATAAGATTGCTTTAGTTTTTGCCCCAATTGATTTTTCCCTACGGTTTAGGAATAAGAGTTATTCTAGTATATTTATTAGTTGAAATTGTCTTAATTCAGTGAAGGGGTAACTGATTATCCTATGATGGTTTTTACCCTGCCCCACTAAAGCATCATTATAAAATAGATGTCACATAGGGTACATTAGATTTTTACTAAATGGTTTGGTTGTTTAATTAGGTAATCCGTTTAATATCTGATATAAACAAATTGTATGGATTCAACAATTTCATTATGACGAGCGTTACTTTAAACCTGCCTTCCGCTGATAGGTTAAACGGCGATAACTCTACGAGTTAGAAAAATACTATAAATATTGTACTTATTATCGATGACATGCGATTCGTCCTGGTTGAGGAGTGTTCTTAAGTCCCATGCCAAAGTAGCCTAAAATGTTCGGAAGCTATATGAGCGATGAGTCAAGCCAAATGAAAAGGCCCAAACGTATATCTTGCCCAAGTCATCTGAAGTTTTGGCCAAGCATGAGTCCATGCTCACGACTTATGAGATGACGAGTCCCTGGGGGGAATGTTTGAACAACCATCCGCACAGCTTAAGCATGATGCTCTCAAGTTCATATTCAATGCCCGGATGAATAAAGGAACATAAGTTTGTGAACATGTTCTAAACATGATGCTTCACTTTAACATAGCTGAGATGAACGGGTGTCATCGACAAGACCTGTCAGGTTAGTTTCATCTTGAAAACTTTACCTGAATGTTTCCTTCAGTTCCTTAGTAACGTTTCCATGAACAAACTTGAGTATAACCTGACCACCCTTCTCAATGAGCTGCAGACTTACCAGTCCTTGATGAAAGTTAAGGAACAAAAGGGTGGGGTAAAGATTGCCTCGTACTCCAAAAAGTTCTACAGAGGTTTGACCTCTCAAATGAAATTTGCACTTTCTTCCTTCGACACCAATAAGTGGAAGAAGAAGAAAGTGATATCAAGGGAAAACTAACCCCGCTGCTGTTCAAAAGGGCAAGAAGGCCAAAGCTGCAAAGGAAATTTGTTGCCATTGCAACTCGGAGGAAAACTGAAAGAGGAATTGTCCCAAATATTTAATAGAAAAGAAGAAGGCCAAACAAGGTAAATTTGATTTACTCGTGTTGAAAACTTGTTTAGTGGAGAATGATGATTTTTTTGGATTGTATGTTCTTAAACTCATGGTTTATGAACATTAAAAATATTCTATTTTACAATAAAAATGCTATCAAGGTTTATTCAGTAAAGTTGTTGTTGAATATGTGCATTGCACATTTTAAAACCTAAATCTAATAAACTAGGAACTGCATGCTATGACATAAATACTTGGACTTTATGTAGAGACATAAAAGCAGATCAAGTTCGAGTAGTAGCCAAAACGGTTTATAGTATAAGGATAAGGATGGGTACCTTATCCTGGGGACACTATGGATGCGACCCACTTTGTAATTGTTATAATAGTTGTAAAATGTTACAAACGATGTGATCTTGAATATTTCATGTGGAAACATGCGAGTGGAGGCATCCTATGTAATGAGTTTGCATAAGACTAAACCACAAAATAGTTACTTTTACTTTATACCGTTTACTGATATAATTAATTATTTCAATCCGTTGACCTAGGTAACTCGATCTGAATACTGAGCTAATTATGAACTTCTGTTTATTCGGGATTATCCTTTAACCTACATGGATGAGAGTGACTCAACATCGCTGACTCAATAACCCTCCCATTTTAAGGGTAAAACCGAGTATATAGTTGGAACATAGTCTTGCAAGATGGAATTCGCTCCTACCCACTTCTTGTTGGGTTTTATGTCCAACTCATGGTTTGTAAACGATAAACTTATTCTATAAATTAATAAAGTTGTTATTTGAGTTTTATTCAATAGAGTTGTTATTGAATATATGAATTTCTTTTTTCATCTTAGAAATAAATCCAATAAACTAAAAGATCCATGGCTGTTACATGAGCACTTGAACTTTATATAGAGACATAAGAATGGATCAAGTTCAAGTAAATAGCCAAAATGATCTATAGTATACGAATAAGGTTGGGTACCTTATTCTGGTAACATTATGGATGCGACTCCCTCTGTAGTTACTACAATTTGTTGAAAGTACTACAAACGAAGTGATCTTGATTCGTTCATGTGGTGACATGAGGAGTGGTGGCACCCTGTGCAATAAATTTACATAAGATCAAACCAAGAAATAAATCACTCTTACTTTAACTGTTGTTTACTGTTTTAAAACTGATTATTTCAAAACGATGACCTAGGTAACTTAACCTTAATTTTGAGCTAACTATGAACTCCTGTTTATTTGAGATTATCCTTAGATTTGCATAGGTGAGGGTTCGCTCAACAGCGCCAGTTCAATAAGCCTCCTATTTCAAAGGGTAAGACCAGGTAGATAATTGGGGACATATGGTGCAAGATGGAATTCACTTCTACCCACTTTTAGGGATAGTGGAGAGGTTATTCTCTTAAGTGTTGATTCCGGATCTGAACAAGGGGCCCCACCCTCTCATTGGCCCGAAAGGGATTTGATTTGATGATTGGATCTCAAATCAATTGTTCATTAGAGGATCAATGGAACTTAAGAAACAAGAGGTAATCTCAGGGGTAAAACAACTATTGACCCAACCATTATTATGAACAACTTGTGAAGGATTAGCTTACCAATCACGGTAATATAAATTGGATACAATATATCTATAGTGAGAGGAGTGCAACTACTAGGCTTTAGTGGAATGACCTGGTAGTTTAACCAATTAATCTTGGATTGTTGGAGCCCATGATCTGTAGGTTCATTAGGTCTCCTTACTAGCTCATAAATGAAATAAACCTTAGAATAACGTGATGAGTTAAATTTGAAACGTTCAAATTCGAATTAAGGGAGTTAGTAATTATATGCGATATAATTACACGCTTAGTCATGGAATTAAACGAAATTGAAGAATTGACTAATATTTAAATATGATTTAAATATTAATTTCATGAATAGAGATTCATGGTAGTGGAATTGGTGTTTAATTAATTTAACATTTGATATTAAATTGATAAAATTATTTAATTATTTATTAATTTTATTAGAAAATTAATTAATTGAATTAATTTTTTGGTAAAATCAATATTTTTCAATTTAATTAAAGAATTAAAACTGAAAAGTGGTTTTTATTTTGAAACTTTTTATCAAAATTAAAAAAGAAAATTTTAAATTGGAAAAACCCACAAAAGTGGGATTTTCCCACTTTGGCTTGAAGCATCTTACTCACTATTCCATTCAAATTTCACTTCAATCTCTTAGTAGGAGGTATCTCCTTGGTTGGCAATCTGATTGCATGACCTTTTGGTACAAAATATCAGTTCTAATGATGAGAAAAAGGCATGTAAAACTTCTGGTTTTTCCTAAGATTTGATATTGAAGAAGGGTTCTTCAACTGAGTGAAAAACCACCGTGTATCTTCTCAAATTCTTCCCTTAATTCAGCTTGTTTTGAATCCTACAACTCAATCTAAGGTTCCTAGAGGATAGTATGGAAGATATTGTGGTAGTTCACGACCAGTAGAGGAGAAGATTGCAGCTGATTTTGAAGTTTCAAGAAAATATTCAAAGGTATTTTTGAAACCCTCTATATATTGCATGAACATGCTTAGTTTGAAGCTAAAATTGATGAATTAGAGTGCTTAATAATTTTGTTTTCTTCCGCTGCATGTTTGTTGAAACTAACAATTTGTATTAGAGCATGATTTAAGTACTTTGTGTTAATTTTTGCTTGGTGGGTGTTTTTCATAAGTTGTATGAAAATGGTGAACTGATATGGTTTTTCTCAGTTTTGGCATTAAATTCTCTTCATTTATGTTGTAATTTTTGAAATTGACTCTTGTTTGATGGGCCTTAATGTGCGTTTAAGTATATGTAAATTTATTAGAGTCAATAGAGTTGAATTTAGGATGTAATTGAAGAAAGAAGCAAGAGAGGTTAGCAGTAGATTTATGGTTTTGAAGCTTCTGCCAATTCTGCCTCTATAACGCTACCTCTATAGTGTTGCAATGCTATTCATCTTTCAGCCCAGATGTGAACGAGCAAACCCATGGCATTGCAACGCTGGGATGGAGCGTTGCAATGCTGCTCATCCCAGCCTAGAAAGCGCGTGTGAAACCAAAACGGTGGTTCAAGTGAACTGGTTCAGCCGGTTCGGGTCAAGGAGGTCCGGTTCAACCGAGACTGGTTCAACCCATTTTGATGCTTTGGAGGTCCAGTTTGGGTGGTTCAGGTTTGGTTCGGGTCAGTTCGTGCAGTCTAGAAGAGTTCTGGAGCCAATTATGTTGACTTTTGAAATAATTTAGGCCTTTTATTTGCTTGAAATGCCAAAACTGGTCCATATTAGTATATGCTTAATTATTTATGAATGTGATGTATGTTATAATTAAATAAATCTGATATGTGCATATAGTATGCCACGTAGATTTAAAATCCCACCATAGAAAGCATGTTGCATGAATTGAAAGTATGTTATAAGGAGTTTTAATATATAGTATGCATGTTTTGAGTTTCAGATGTTTTAATATAAGTGTTATATTAAATCACAAAATACTTGATGAATCTTATGGATGCAAAGCATGTTTATAGTTTTATAAGTTATTGTAAAATTGGGTTAGACATTTAAATTTCATAACAAAGATAAGTGCATGCTCACGTAGGATGACTACTTGTTTTAATAGTTAAAATAGGTCATTATCTTGTAAAACTGTTGTTACAAACTTAACCGGTATATAATTCTATCTAAGGCTGGAGGTACTTAAGTTAACGGTCTTTGTAACATCTTCTACCTGGAGATTTTGACCGAATAATTGAGCATTGTTAACATGGTTTTATGAGCATATGTGAGTGGTGTGAGGTTTTAAAACTGGTTTATCCCTAGACATTGTAGGTTAAATCCAAATATAATTGTTATACTTGGATAATCACCTAGACTTAGGTTGTTTAATTAGTCAGAACATACCTAAGTAAAGATTTACGCAAAAACAAATCGAACACTTTAGTGGGAGATGAATAACATATATGATATGTTAGAACACTTCAGTAGGAGATTAATAATATATATGATATGTTGTTCTTAGCTCCCACGTCCCTAAGAATTCACACCATGAAATTCATGCTTGGCTTCGTGTCACCCTAGTAGTGACCTCCATTTAGAAAGTGTTTTCATAAGTCAATAGCAAGGTGAATAGGGGAAGTAGTTCATGGAACGATTAAATATATACGATATATTGATCTTAACTCTAACGTCCCTAAGAGTTCACACCGTGAGATTCATGCTTGGCTTTGTATCACCCTGGGAGTGATCTCTATTCGAAAAGTGTTTGCATTAGTCAATAGTAAGGTGAATGGGGGAAGTAGTTCATAGTAAGTGGGTGAAGGATATATGTCAATGTGTCATGTAGTCTCTTTCATTTGTTTAGACCGTGAGATTCCTATACTACACCTGTTGTCATTTTTTGGGCGGCATTAGTTAGTCGCTAACCACGGTTATCCCCTCGGAGGGTTGTAACATAGGATTCAGAACAACTCAAAACTCCAAAAATGGATAGGATTTCTTAGGTTGATTCCCAACCTTGACTCTCCAATTCGGTAGCAACGTTGGGACCGTTAATCTCTGAAATAGGAGGATGAAGGGTTAAAATAACAGAATTACTAAGTGTTAGTAAGTTCTTGACCGAAAACGATAATAAATGACTATCGAAATTTGATTGCCCCTCAGTGACACTTATTTTGACTCACTAGAGTATCGTTGCAAAAATAATGAAATTTGGGTACATTATTATTTTGCTAAAACGTGATTGGTTTAAAAGCAATTTAATAATAGAATTTGTTTATATTTGTAGAATGACTAGCTCATTAATACAGTTGCTAGCTTTTGATAAATTGACTGGGGACAATTATGCTACATAGAAATTGAATTTGAATATATAACTGGTGATAGATGATTTAAGGTTCGTTTTAACAGAGGAATGTCCTCCCATCCTTGGCTCTAACATGAACCGAACTGTTGGGGAAGCATATGATAGGTGGACGAAGGCAAATGAGAAAGCCCGAGCCTACATTCTTGCCAACATATCTGATGTTTTGGCAAAGAAATATGATAGTGTGCAAACCGACAAAGAGATTATGGAATCTCTGTAGGGGATGTTTGGACAGCCTTCTTTCTCCTTAAGGCATGATACTATCAAGTATGTTTACAATTGCCGTGTGAAAGAAATGGAATTTTTTAAAGAAAATGTCCTAGACATAATGGTTCATTTCAATGTGGTAGAAGTAAACGGAGTTGTCATTGACGAGAAGAGCTAAGTCAGTTTTATCCTAGAGTCCCTTCCGAAGAGCTTCTTGCAATTTTGCATTGATGCATTAATGAATAAGATATAATATCATCCGACCACTCTTCTCAATGAGCTACAAGCTTTTTATTCCTTCTTGAAAACTAAGGGATAGGAAGAATAGGTAAATGTTGCCATTGCTGCGGAAAAAGGATTGTTCTCTAAAATAAAGTCTGACTCTGCTTCTTCATCAAGGAATACAAGTATTCCGATGAAACAGAGTAAAGGGAAAAAGAAGGCTTCTATTGGCCGCAAAGGCAAGGCCAAAGCTGCAGATAAAGAAAAATGTTTCTACTGCAATGAAGACGGGCACTGGAAAAGAAACTGCCCGAAGTACCTTGAGGAAAAAAGAGCAGAGAAAGCAAAGCAAGGAAATTAGTTCCTGAAAATTGCTTGTAGGAAAAGAGATAATGCTCCAGGTTATGAACATGGGAGAATATCTCAAAAAATCCAGTGGGAGATCTTAAAGTTGCTGCCAAAAGATGGATCTATGAATTTTTTTCTTATTGTAAATTTTTGTATCTATCTTTGTAAAGAACAAGTTATATAGAAATATCCTTTTGTTGTAAATGAAATGTTCATCAGAAAAAGAAATATTTTATATTTTTCTACTATAAAGTAACTTATGTGTTAAAACCAACCAAGATAAAGCCATTTCAAATATTTAGATATTTAAACGGTTGAAAAACAATAAAGGCAAACAGTTTCTTCAAGTACTTATCTTTGGTAATTAAAATTTTGTCACACAAAGTGTTAAAGTGGTCATCTAAATAAGTTAGAAGACAAACCTTTTAACACCATGTCTATCTTATCATGGAGATAAGATGACCAAAATTTTTAAGAACCAAAGAACCCTTAAAAACTTGTACATTCAAATCTTTGTGGTCTGATGAATATCAACGCATAAGGAAGGGTATGAATATTATAGAAAATTATTCAAAGTACAGTCAGGTTTACCTAAATTATAAGTTTAAAACACTTGAAAGGTTCAAGATGTATAAAACCTGTTAGGTAAAAGTAAATCTAAAACGCATTCAAAAAGTGCGTTTTCTGGGCTTAGAATTTAGTTAGTTTTATGCTTAATTTGAGATCTTTGATGTTTTTATTGTTTGATTGTAGAAAATCAAGTAATTAGATGAGAACAAGCAATTTTGGAAGATTAATAAGCAAAATACCCCTAAAAAGGTCAAAGTTTTGACTTAGGGCATTGATCAATGAAGAAAAAGGAAAGAAAATTCGAAAATCGGAGGTAGGGCAGTGTTGCGACGCTGCAAGGCAGAGAGCTCATGGAAACAAGGCAGCGTTGTGACGCTATGATTAGTAATGCTGAAATTACCGTCAGTGTTGCAACACTACATTTGAGCATTGCAACACTGTCATTGCTGTCTATATAAGTAGTTTTTGGCCGATTTGATTCAGAAAGTCACTTTTAGGGCTATTTAGAGAGCATAAAGCAATATTTCGGTGAGGCTTCCCTGGGGAGTGTAATTCTGGACGAGGTAGCATCTCGGAGCTTTAAAAGATCAAAGTTTTGAAGAGTTCGTTAGGTTGTGATTCCGGATTCGAGGACGAGAGTCAAGAACACGACCTGTAATTTCTTCCCTCTTTTATTTTTGTCCTTTGTGTTCAGAAACCTCGTGAATGGTCTATATTTGTGTTGTAACCATGAGTGACTGATTTGTATTTCTAAGGTGTTGATTTAGTTTTGTGGATTATGAAAACTGAATTAGTTGCTTCTTAGATGGAATTTATACATAATTATTTTAGCATGTTTGTTCTTAATGCTTTTAATTAACTAATCACTAATTGAATGTTCTTTACTTAATGTATGTCTCGAGAGAGAAAGATTTGAGTTGGATCTAGCATGTTAAACTGTGAATCGAGTATGCACAAGAGTGATAGGAGATTAATAGAGATTGTTGATGGAGGAACTTAATGTTGTGGCTAGTCAAGCGATAGAAGAGATTGGAATCGATGGTTAGTCATTAGAAATGGTTGAGCTCAAGAGAGGATACTTGGATAAAAGACTCATAGATCTATAATTTGCATGAATCAATCTAAGGTCAAAATAATTAATTTGGTTAATCCGCTTAATGAAATCATACCTTAGAACGTGTCTTTGTCTAGTTTCACCCTTTTTTTTTAAACTTTTCTTGCTTTTTAGGATTAGATTGGTTTGGTTCTCATCACAGTCCGGTCCCCTAAATAATTTTAATTAAAATTAAGATTTGAATTCTTATCACAGTCCGTCCCCTAGATTAGTTACTTGAATTAATTTTAATTTTAAATTAAGATTTGAATTTGAGAAATTCAATTTTAAAATAAAATTAATTTTCAATTTTAATATGAATTTTGAGAACATTCAAATTAAAAGAGAAAATTAAGAGTGGAGTTTTCCCACTTCACCCACTAGTTGAAACACCTCAAAATTCTATTCAATGGTTAAAGTTTTGGTGTTAAATTCATGTGCAATCTGATTGCACTTAAGTATTCTTTAATAGGAGATCATCTGTATGTAACAACCAGATGGATTCAAAATCCAAAGTCAAGAGCAAAATGTTTACAAGCTCAATTGATTCATTTATTGACTAAAACAAGCTTCTTGATCTTGGAATATAAGGTTTAATACTGCGATCAAATCTTACGGCTTTGATCAAAATGTTGATGAACCTTGTGTATACAAGAAAGTCATCAACAGTTCAATGGCCTTCTTGGTGTTATACGTAGACAATCTTTAGTGGAGTGACCAACAGTTAATAAAAGTTGGTTAAGTTAATTAATGAGTTTAATTAATTGATCAAGTATCATTAGAGCTTTAATCAATAGGTTCATAAAGTCCCCTCGTTAGCTTAATGAGAACTAATGAGAATCAAATTAATTTTGGTTAAATTTGAATGGTTCAAATTAATTAAAGGAAATTAATTGTATAAGGTATATTAAATAATTTATATTAATACATTATAAAGTATAATGTATGTCGATACATTATATTAAATTTATGAGAAAAATAAATATTTAAATATGATTCATATTAAATCTATATAGTTTATGAGAAAAATACATATTTGAATATGATTCAAATATTAATTATATGAATATGATTCAAATATTAATTATATGAATATGATTCATATAGAAACTATATGAATATGATTCATATAGAAACTATATGTTAAAATTAATGTGACTATGATCACATTAAATCTATATAGTTTGATGAGATAATTTGTTATTTGAATATGATTCAAAATTAATTTATATGAATGTGATTTATATAAAAACTATAGGTTATATTATATGTGATATAATATAAACTATAGGTCATATGTTATATATGATATAACATATAGTTTAATATTTATATATATTAAGTTATATTAAGTTAGTTTATCTATATGTGTGTGTGCGTGTGTGTGTGTGAAACAGAAGAGTGAGAAAATGGTTCTCATCTTTTTCTTCTTCCTCTGGTCTCTCTGTATTCTCTTAATCTCTCCTTATTCACCTTCCACCAAAATTGAGTGCAAGCCCACACAACTCTGCATGATTCTTGTCACTGAGAATAACGGGAAAGACCTTGTGATGGTGTCTCTTTTTCCTTAATGTTGTGTTCGTGGTGCTGGGTTTGGGAGATCAAGAGAAGATCGAGCAAGTTCGTGCTGTAGAGAGGAAACGTGAAGATATAGATCTACAAAGGTATGTATTGCTTAATCCCTTCCTCTTTAACTACGCAGAACAAGCATGCTTAGGTTTTGTTTATCCTACATTTCCGTCGCCTTTGAATTATTATTATTTTGTAAAACAAAAATTAGAGACTGATGCATTCGAGTGCTTCCACTGTGTGTATTCAAACTCCCTTTAGTATATCTATGTAGGGTTGCTTGTGGAGCCAACCACTAAGTGATGCTGAAAGATTCATCTATGTGGGCGATGGCAAAGATGTTCCAGTTGAAGCTATTGAAAATTTTAGGTTACGTTTAAAAATTGGTTGTTATTTGGATTTGGATGAGACTTTTGTTGTACCGTCATTTAGACAAAATTTAGTGTATTTCCAGTTTGGACTAATCTGGTTTTTCTCGTTCTTTTAGAAATAATAAAGTTAATCTTTTTTAAGATTCCAAATTTATTGGTACCGGTTCTTTAATTGATGTCTATATATGCTTGATTCTTTTGCTTTATTTAACAAGATCTTGTTGTCTAATTCATGTGGTACAAAGCATAAATTAAATAAGAATTCTGTTATGTTATGGCACAAACGTTTAGGTCATATCTCTAAACAGAGAATTTAGAGACTTGTGTCAGATGAAATTCTTGATTCCATTGATTTAAGTAACTTTGATGTTTGTGAAATGTATTAAGGGAAAACAAACAAATATAAGAAAATTAGGTGCCAACAGATTTTCAAATTGTTGGGGTTGATACCCTAAATCTTATAGTCTTGTATTTTATAATTTTATTTGTATAAACATTTTGTTTATCTAATAAAATAAGAGATATTTTATTCGACAATTTAGTTGCATTAACCCAAAAACCAATAAACTAAGATCCAAGGTTATCTGCTGTAACTTAATTATGTATGTGGAGGCATACAGGTGGATCATGTTTAAGTGATAACCTGAACGGTCTGTAGTAGATGGATAAGACTGAATAGTTTATCTTGGTGACTCTATGGATACGACCCGCTTTGTAGTTGTTACAATTATTATAAAGTGCTACAAATGATCTGATCATGGTCATTCATGTAGAGACATGTGAGCGGGGGTATCTAATACAAAGAGTTTGTATAATACGAACCACAAAGTGGATAGTCTCTCCTTATAACATCGTTGCTAGAAGGTGTTGAGGTTGATGCCCTAAAGTCTCATGTCCTGTAGTTTGTAAATTGACACTTGTGTTGTATAATATATGATATTTACTTCACATCTTGATTTTGCTGAGTTGTATGTTTTATTTGCTTTACCACAAACCAATAAACATAAAATCTCTGGTTATCTGTATGTAACTTAAGCATGTATGTGGTGACATACAAGTGGATCATGTCTTAAGTGATAACCAAAATGGTTTGTAGTAAATGGATATAGGAGAGAAACCTTATCTTGGTAACGCTATGGATGCGGCCCACTTTGTGGGATGGTCACAAGTGTTGTGACTTGTCACAGATGGTCTGATCTGATCATTCGTGTAGGGGACATGCGAGCGGGGGCATCCTATACAAAGAGTTTGTATAAGACTTGACCACAAAGTGTTAACGTCTCGTTATATAACACCGCTCATGATAGAACTTCACTTCACCAGGATGACCATAGGTAACATGACCTCAATCCTGAGTGAGTTGGAAACTCCTGCCATTGAGGGCGGTCATTTGATTTGTATGAGTGCGAGTGGCCAGGCCGCCGACTTAAACGTACCATTTTGGGGATTCGTCTAATTTGGGAGCTGGGAACTCAGCTACACAAGATGAAATTCACTCCTTCCTCGAGACAGGGGCAAATAGATAGATCGCTCTCTTAAGGGTTGATTCTAGGGCTTGAACGATGTAGCATCACACACCTTCTCTTAGCCCGAGAGGTGTTCACACATAGTTGGACTATGTTGTATTGTTCATTAGAGGGATCGGTGGTATTTAAGGAGTGAGATGTAACTACAGGGGTAAAACGATAAATTTGCCCAGCTGCACGTACGAGTATCTGTGAAGGGTCATCGTACTCATGATTGGTTATATCCGGTGGACAGAGAAATATATCTGTGGTAAGAAAAGTTCAGTTGTTGGTCTTTAGTGGAATGTCTGATAGTTAACAGATGGTGGATCTCGTGGCTAAAGAGTTTAGGCAGCTATTCACGTATCGTTTGAGCTTCGAGCCATGGGTCCATTAGGTTCCCCGGGTAGCTTGGATAAAATAGAGAATCAGTGTTTGGGTCAGTTTGAAATGTTCAAATTGACAAGAGAGAGTTCGATTATATATGGTATAATTGGATTGATTAATTATATATGATATAATTGACTAAATGTATGAGATACATTATTTTGGAGGAAATTAGATATAAATATGATTTATATCAAATGGAGAAGAAATTACTATAGTAGATGGAGCTTTATTTATTGGATATGAGTAAAATGCCAGATAAAACAACTCTTATTTTATTCATAACAATGTATATATATTACAAACTACGAGACTCCGGGAGAATTAGGACACCAATCCTAATATTACACTCATCATGTGCTCAACTAACCTCAATGAAACATGGCTGCCACACACCTCAATAACCTTCAATGAATGAGCTTCCAACGCATGGGTACATCTAGCTTCCACACTTAGCCAAATATTTGTTTACTAAATGTCATCAATACCTTGCTACTCGAGAGCCTTATTTCTCAACACTTAGATCTTTTCCTTCTTCTTACTCATCGTCAAGCTTTTCCCTACAAACATAACATTCACTTATAATTAACCTTAATTAACATACTAAAGTAGTGAAAATAGGGTTCGGAGTTTACATTTATTCCATGACACTAAAAGGTTTCTCAAAAGGAATTTTGAGATAAAGGATCTTGATGATGCTTTTTTTGTATTAAGAGTTGAAATACTGCAAGATCATTCTCAAAGTATTTGGAGATTGTCATAAAAGAACTATATTGAAAAGATTTTGAGTAGATTTGGCATGAAAGATTTTGCACCAAGAGATACCCCGATCACTAAAGGTGATAAATTTTATTTAGGTTAATGCCTCAAGACTGTACTCGAGACTAAGGAGATGCAGAAGGTTCTCTATGCATCATCTGGTAGAAGTTTAATGTAAGCTCTGATGGGACACGAGACATACGCAACGAAATAAGGAACTAATTACACTCTAATTGCTTTTAATTAAAAGAAAATTAGCATGCAAATGAGGGAAAAAACAGTAAATTAATAGGGATAGAACACAACCTTTGTAGCTCCCGAAAAATGCTTTTCCTCGTTGAATCTCGACTCGAACTCTTCCGGACCACCACTAGAGCTTACCTACTATCCTCTGGATTCAGAACCGGGTTGTAGGACCCGAACTCTTCCGGAACCACTAGAGCTTACCTACTATCCTCTGGATTCAGAACCGGGTTGTAGGACCCGATAGATGAAGAACCTGAGAGAGAGTTGGGTTTTTATTTTTTCAGCCCAATTTTGAAAACTATTTTGGCAAAAGTGGCAAAAGTTTTTAATCCAAATTGAAAAGCCCATATTTATAGAAAAGGGTCATGCAAAATTGCATGTAACAAATTCATAAAAACTCAACACCTAGAATCCACTATCTAAGTGGGCTTAATATCTCCACTATAAGCCAACACCTAGCCCACTATCTTGTTAGTGGAATTATCCAACAAAAGTTTGGATTTTCCTACTAACTTTAGTCAAAGGGCAAAATAGTCATTTTGTTAAAGTCAAACTTTGACCAAAAAGTCAATACTTTTTATGATTTTTTCCGTGTTGACTAATTTTGATCTCCCGAGCATGAATCCGCATTCATTTTCTCGAAATTCAAATCACATTTGAATATAAGGTCGGTCAAAGTTTGACTTTTCAAAGTCAAAAGTCAACTCTTTGACTTTTTACATCTTTGACTAGTTCCATTATTTCCGAGCTTCCGAATATGAACGTATTCATATTCTTGATATTTAAATCATATTTAAATATTAAAGTTATATCTCTAAACTGAAAAATCGACCACTGTATCACATATACTTGTCGGTTTCTCTCTCTTCACCTAATTCGAACAATTCGAATTATTCTATCATACTATTCTAAGTTTATTCCATATGAGCTAGTAGGGGAACCTAATGGACCTATAGATCATGGGCTCCAACGATCCGAGATTAGCTAGCTAAACTCTTTAGACCGAGCTAATCAACATTCGTTAACTCACGGGTCATTCCACTATAGTCTCGTAGTTGCACTCCCCTCACTATAGATATATTTTTGTCCATATGATATAACCATGATTAGTAAGTTAATCCTTCACAGTTGTTCGTAATCTCAGCTGGGTCATAAAAACTGTTTTACCCTCGAGACTACATCTTATTTCTTAAGTTCCACTGATCCTCTAATGAACAATTGGTTTAAGGTCCAACCTATAAACCGAACCCTTATCGGGCTAAGAAGAGGGTGGGGCCTCTTGTTTAAGACCTGGATTCAGTACTAAAGGGAACAACCTATCTACTATCCCTATAACGTGTAGGAGTGAATTTCGTCTTGCATCCTATGTTCCCAACTATCCACCTGATCTTACCCCTGAAATGGGAGGCTCGTTGGGCCACCGATAATGAGTTGCCCTCACCTATGCAAATCTAAGGATAATTTCGAGTGAACAAGAGTTCATAGTTAGCTCAGGATTAAGATTAAGTTACCTAGGTTATCAATTAATGAAATAGTCAGTTTTATACATAAAACGGCGTTTAAAACATAAAAAGTGACTATTTCATGGTTCAGTCTTATGTAAACTCTTTACATAGGATGCCCCCACTATCATATCTCTATATGAACGATTTCAGGATCATATCGTTTGTACTAATTACAAAGTGGGTCGCATCCATAGTGTCGCCAGAATAAGGTGCCCAACCTTATTCATATACTATAGACCATTTTGGCTATATATTTAAACTTGATCCACATTTATGTCACTACATAAAATTCAAACTACATTAAATAGTCTCAGGACCTTAGTTTATTGGATTCAAGATTACAATATCAATAAAAACTTTATCGAAAAACAAAACATAATATGTTTATTAATTTACAAACTACGAGTTTTAGGACATAAAATTCAATAAGCTCTATTATGTACGCATCTAGATATGGCTTTCATAGTTGGAGTGTTAGCAAAATATTTGAGCAACCCGAAGATGGATCATTAAAAAGCAGCCAAACGGGTTATGAGGTAATTACAGATCAGTCAAAAGATCATTGGGTATTCTGATTTCGATTATGTTTGATGCTAAGACACTTTGCGATCCACTTCAGGCTATATCTTCATGTTGGCTAGAGGAGCTATATCTTGGAAAAGTGTTAAACAAACACTTATAGGTTCTTATATCATAGTTGCGGAGTTATAACATGTTATGAGGAATCCAATCATGGAATATGATTGCGAAATTTTGTTACTCAGCTGCAGATAGTGGTTGACATAGAAAGACCACTAAAATTATTTTGTGACAATAAGTCGGCAGTAATGTATTCCAACAATAGCAGAAGCAATACAAAGTCAAAGCACGTAGACGTGGAGTTTCTGGTTGTGAAAAAAATAGTTCAGAATGGTAAATTTTCGATAAAACATGTAGGAATATACTCTATGGTGGAAGATCCATTGACTAAAAGTTTACCACCTAAAGTTTTTCATGATCATGTTAGTCACTTTTCTGATTCTATGGTTTAGTGGGAATTTGTTATTAAGAATGTTCTTTGACTTTAATTTATTTATTTTCTATATAGAACAAAGTTGATGGTTTGTTTTATTATATGAACTTGTTTATCATGCATCCGGTTCTACAGAATCGGTTTAGCATAAAGTTTTTAAGAATGATCTCACTAAGAAGTTTGGAACAGTTGGAAACAGGCATAACCGAGACCACTTTTCATGTAATTTCCATGCTATTCATCCATACTTGATCTATGTCATTGAATGTATTAGAATTGGTGATCAAGGAATGTTTAGTTACAAGGGTAGTAACAAAAGTCGTCTTGATTCCATGCTAATATAGGAGGTGGACTAGATTGAACTAAAGGGGAATTCTATTATTGAAATAATTTGTTTATGCGCGCTTAAGATTTATGTGCTTTGATTACATTAGGTACACAGACATAACCCAAGTAAGAGATTGTTAAAAGTACTTAAATAATAATACGTATAATTAAAGTATGGGATATGTATGTGGATTAATATTTTATCACATTGAGTTATTTTATTAGATTGGACCCTATTATATGATATAATTAATTAAGACCCTAGATTTCTAATTGATTATGGACTTAATGGGTAGAAGCTCATTCCTAGTTAATTAGGATTTAATAAGAACCCTAATTGAACTAATATATAAAGAGCTCACAGGGCTATGGTCCTCAATATAACAAAACAATAAGCACTTAGTCTTTCTTGAATCTCATCTAAAAAGAGATCCCACTAAGGATATTCGGAGTTTTGGTTAAAAAAGACAATAATCATCTTGAAATTATCATCAATCTCGCAATGGATTATGATATGTTAATTATAATTGACAATTTGGCATGAATGATCTTAGGATTTATCTATTCGATATAAATTTAAAGTAATTATGCTAACATTTAGAAGTGTAAACCTTCAATTTTGTATCTAGTAAGTTCTCATATTTTTTTCTTAGATTTATGAATCAATTGGACATAAAAATGAAACTTTAATGCCTTGATACATATAAATTCTAATTCTATAAAAATGTCAACGGTGCTAGGGATGTATTAGATCCATGATTGAAAGTTCATTAACTTATTTGATATTTTAAAAGTTGAGATTTATTAAACACAAGAAAGTGAAACCTATTAAACACCTTTAAAAGTCAAGAGATTTTTTAGCACAAATATTAAAGTTCATGAACTAAAATTGTAATTTAACCAACATTTATTAATGTAATTTATCATCGTAAAAAAAGGGTAGGAGGACTACAGTATAATATGTTTGGAAGTGGCAGAAGTAGAACCGTACTCAAATTTAATCTAGGGCAAGATTGGATAATTGTACATTATGAACTTTTAAGGCAAAGATTGGAATTGTTAAGTTTAGAGAGTTGTTTAGTGGTGAGGCCTACAATGTAAAGTTTTCTGTTTTTTTTTTTTTTAAAAAAAAAAAGACAATATAAATCGTTAATAAGACATCAAATAGATATTTTTTAGTTATAGGGTCACGATGTGCCAAAAAAGAGTGAATTAACTCCCTTAAACTCCAACTATTTGCGCCAAACACCCTCTTAATTCTTGTCCTTACTTGACATCATATAAACAATGATTAAAATATCGATATCGAGATTTCAATTTTATATATATATTGATAGATATATTTATAAAATATCGTTATCGATGGATATTCCTATAAGTCACAAAATTTATAGAATTTATATAGATTAATTAATTAAGTTGTTTTTACTCTCAAACTAAGTTTTATATATTACTAGTATCCTTATTCATATTGGACTAAATAAATTATATATTTTTCTTATATTTACGAGCATTTATTAAAAAAAAGAGTTGGAAATATGTATAAATATTTCATGTTGATGGATACTTTCATTCGTGCATATAAGTTAAAGTTTTTTCTGTTTCTTTTTTTTAGAACCATCCTTACTTTTACACTCAAACATAGTTCAATTAATATATCCACTTATTTGGCCTATAAAATATAAAAGTTGAACAGAACAAAATGATCCATTGTACAAGAACTAAAGCAGATGTTTTTAGAGAATAAATAAATATTGGTAGTGTGTTTGTATAGTAAAAGGCTAAAGTATTCATGTGATTGATAACATGAATTGTCTTCCATCGCTTGTTTTCAAGAGTCCAAATGATTTGCTGCTGTGATTTTTCAAAGTGTGCGCATGAGAGAGCACTCATCAACCTGTGGCTAATAAAAGACAACTCAATAACAAAAACTAATAATATCGACAAAATTCAATCACATTATTTCTAGCTTCCAATGTTGTATTAAGATGTCGCTGAAATGTTTCATTTCAACTCCTTCAAAATGTTGTTCTTGTTTGTTCAACCACATTCATAGTGGAAGCAAACCTAATGAACGTAAACAAATAATGGAGGATATTGTTCATAAAAGTCCTTTTGTAAACCTGATGCTTTAGCTTCAAAATGTACATATTTCCAAACTTGGCTCTATACAGTTATCCATCATCAGTAACACTTCAACAAACACAAAAGGAGATGTTTAATTTCACTCATTCAAGACCAATAGAAGAAATCATTACATTTCGTTTTTGATGTGCTTGCATTTTCATCCGAGCTACCAAGACGACTATCTACACCGAGCAAAATTAGAGCAATGGGATTTCCCATTTCCAGCCATGTGACTGCAGAATCCTCCACTTTTGAGGATCTCTTTACTTGGGAATGTCAGATGCAAATCAGTCCTATTGAAGGGAAATCTGATTGTCATCTCATGGATCCCAGGAGCTAGTTGAGCATATACTTGTCGTCTGTGGAGTTCGTATTATGGGATTTTTGCAGACATCTGCATTCGGGTAAAGGGTAAGTATAGACAGAAGTTTTTCTGTTGAATCGTCTGATTCTAGGTACCATCAGCCCCTTTCGGTCGCTCTCCAAAAGCATTACCTCCATTTGTTCCTTGAATTCTTTCCAGCTGTAAAATCAACATGACATGAAGTTAGATGGCAACTGCTTTTGGGGATAATGCTATGCAGTTCATCTTAATATTTGTCATAAACCAACACAATCGATAACTACTTAGTTCAAAGCATCTTTCTGTAAACAAGTTAAAGAAGTAATTTGAAAGCCGTGTCTGAGTACCTCAATTTTACTCTATCATCCATTAAAATTGCAAGCTTTCGTTTATCAGGCTTGATTGTCTTGGCATGCCCGTCGTAAAGGAACCGCCTGTGCCCCATTAGAAATTGCGGGAAGTTACCTCCCTGAGTAGTTACAAACACCTCACTTAACAAGCATACCATATAATCCAGAGCAGCCAATCTTGAAGAATATTCCTGTCAGTAGAATTATACTGCCAACTATTAGTACTGGCAAAATAAAGATCACTGATACATTTCTTCTCTTTTCTTTCATTTCATTACGTAGGGAATCTCTTAAATTGGCCAAGGTGGAAACTGGGAATGGTATCTGACAGATTATATATGAAAAACTGATTGCCACACTAAAAGTTTCGAGTAAAAACAACTTGTTTTAATGTTACTGTAAATTTTAGTTTTGAACTTGTAAGAGTTTTTTAGTTAAACTGAAAAAGATGGCGGATTAAGCAAACACGGTATATGTAATGTTTTATTTTCATGATAGAGAACTTTGTCAGTTTTCCTACGCATTCTCCCAAATATTGAAGGAAAAACTAGTGATTTAAGGCACTATATTCCAGTAGAAATCATGGTAATTGATGAAAGTTCAATCAAGCACTTGCAGTTTTACTAGAATTTTACAGAGCCACTAGGGTTGAGATAATGCAATTACCATAAAGGGAGCAAGCTCATCCGGTGTTGCAAGTGATTCCTTTGTATGCAAAAGAGGAAACATTTCCTGTAGTGGAGCTAAATATCTCTCTGCCTGGTATAACTTACCCGAGGCCAAATAAATTGAAGTGTTATTATCAAATCCCATACCGTGCAACATCATTCCGACCTAATATGAAGAACAAAGTTCAAAAAGTAAAACATAGGGATGCAACATACCTTAAGATTTTATGAAAGAAGTTATTACTAAAACATGATTGTTGAAAGACACATTTTAAGAAGTGTGATTTCATTTTATGAAGTGTGATTTCTTGTTTGCTCAAAAGTTACAACTTTTGCAAAAAAGAGATTCTTGGTACCTCCAAGGGGGTTAATGGACATTTTCCATTAATTCGGTTAAGACCAGGTGAAATGAGATGATCTTTGAGTTTGAACTTTTGCTTCCATCCCTTTTCTCGAATTGAATCCATTTCAACTTTCTCAGCTTCACCACCATCATATACGCAACAGGAGAAAGCCACCATGTCCTAGGGTTCAGATATGAGATGTGAAGGTAACAAAAATGAGCAATCGAAAAGATCAAACAAATAAGTTGTTCAGAAGATGTTGAAGCATTAGTACCTCCTCAAATCGTAGGTGGATGGAAACATACTTCCCATCATCCCTTGAACTCTTTTCAATCATTCGGCCAACTAGTTTACGTGCAAAAGTCAGAATAGGAGAAGAGAACCTCAGTGCTTCATAATTTGCCAGGCATCTTAAGAATTGGATTTCGGGTGGAATATTCATGGCCAATCTGTTGGCAAAAGGGGACACCCGAACTACCCTGCATCAGAATAGAGTTGAAACATATGTAGAGTTTCCTTTAGTTCTCAGTGTACAAATAAAAGTAGAGAACATAAAAGGCTTGAATGGCAGCAATATGCAATTGATTCGTACCCTTCCCTTTGCAAAACAGGTAGAACCTCTGCTAAATAATAATTAGCAGTAGACCAAGCTTGTACGTGAAAGTTTGGTATGTTAGAAATGTTGTAATCATATCTTTGCATGAAAGCCTCTGGTAGCTCTTTGACAACTTTAACATGTCCGTCAAGGGCAGCTATGAAGTGATCTTCATCATAAATATCACCAAACTTACTGAAAGCAATTAAAACAACAAATAATGAGTTCAATATGTTCTGAGAAATGGGTGGATATAAAGAACGCAGGTTGAGCAAATTCATCATATATTCATACTTGTAATGATTTTTAGCTATGTGTTAATATAGCATTTTCACTTCAATTATAGAATTTCTGGGATAATTTCAGAATTAAACTGAAATTTAAATATCCAACAAGAATTTCAGGAATACACACACATAGATAACCTTTTAACAAGTGTTTGTTGCTGGGGCAAAATTTTGCATTCTAACTTTATAAATATAATCTTTCAAATCTTAAAATCTTGGGGTAAACTTCAAAATTTAAAGTATTTTACACACAATTTTTTAATTGCAATATCCTAAGAGGAGGCCGTTGCCTCCCTTACTTCCTTCTGTTTGATCCTCCCCTGCTAGTTGCACCAAAAGGCACTCATCATGTATGTTTAACTCTCCTAAAGGCTGAAATTCTATCATTCATGTATGAGAATTAATGGTTACGAAGTAGGCAGTGTAACCTCCAACAGGATGCAAACAGAACACTAAATCATAAACAGAATCATCACGGTATGTTATAGGTCTACATAACAATTTAACAACTCCGAACTCCCCAACTCCTTACTTGATCCATTTCTGGTTTCTTTAGGGTAGATTGTCGAGATTGGACAAGATCATGCCACAGAATTGAAAATAAAGGTCATAATAAAGCCAAAAAGAAGCTCTTAAGTTTAAACAAGAATTCCATACGCCTACCTTGAATCCTTCCAGACATTATGGAACTCAAAGCGGGGAATAACTAGAATGGCATTTAGAAGCCCTGCCACAGCCACCGCATTGCAGATCTGCCAAACAGCCAAAGGAAGAAAAAAAAATTAACATACAAAGGTGCCAATCAAATAACTGAAACCGCAAACTTTGGTTGCAAGAAGTGTCAAAAAAGAAAGAGAGGAAAAATAAAAAATTAGCAATATAGTATGCACTAGAAATATGAAAAACTACGTACTGCAGAGCGTTGCTGGTTGAGTCCACCATTAGCATCAATAATTAAGTAAGTAGTAGGCTCATTGGATTCTGAAATTCAAAGGAAAGAATAGTTAATCTGGAGATAAGTTCACACAGTTATTGACATGAACAGAAAGATCAAAGCAGAATCGGCATGCCTTTGGAATGTTTTGTTAAAAAACTGCAACTTAAGAAAAATCAAAGCCTTAAGCACTAAACGTTTGGTCAACTCAGCAGTTCGTATACCTGAATGCAGTCGAGATGTTGAATTCAAACATGGCTTTCTCTCCTTCAGCCTTTTGAATTTCCAAACTGATGATAACTGCAAGAAAAATTATACACATTATAACAGAGTTAGAGCAATATCGCACGTGAAGAAAATCACTAAAGGAAGTGGCTTATAATCCATATCATGCCGTAATCAAATCTTCTATTGTTTACAACAATATCCAGAAGTGAAATGAGATAAAATTTCAATTGAAATGCGCCATCTACTGCTAGTGTTGACAAGATAATTCCCAACTCATTTCAGCTTGAAAAGATGAAAGGCCAATAAGAACATGTTTGAGTTTGACCAACTGTTTTTCAACGGTTTAATTTACTCCTCATTTGTTTATACCAGTTGTTCGCTTTTCAGATTGTTCAAACAATAACTTTCAACTGCATGAATAAACTCAACATTTACAAACTACCTGAACCACGAACACATTATTGAAAACTGCTAGCAATTATAAACCATTCTCCTTCACAAGTACATGAACTAAAGAAGTTAAAGAAGTTCGTGGTTCAGGTATAAATGCATGCCGGAATCAAGCAGTTAAAGAAGTTCATCAACTCAAAATAATTTTTCTGTCAGATCCATGAGAAAGAAACGCAAGAACTTCATCCATACAAATATAGCATCTGAATATATCCACTCTCAAAAAATCCCGCTCAAGACTTTCAAAACAAGCAAAGGAATCATTCAACTTCCATCTCTTCCAACAATGATTCATCTTCACATTCACAGTCCGCACTACACATGTTTAATATTGGAAAACTACGATCCCCCGCCCCCCTCCAACCCCACTTGTTTAAACCCCAAATGCAAGAATAACAAACGAATTGGCGCAAATGAATTAAACATACAGCTCCAAATCCCCCCAACCCACTATACGAATCCGGCATTGCAGCAGAAACCCAGGAAAAAAAAAAAAAGGTTAAGAAGGAAGATGATTGAACCTGAATTCCAGAGGAATTATCAGATTGAATATGGCGATGCAGCCGGTGATACATTTGGTGGCTACGATAGAGCGAGCCAGGGGGAGGAGGCTGGCCGACGAAAGAAGAGAAAGGGCCAACGCACATGATCAAACCAGAGATATAAAGCAGAGGAAGAAGCACCATATGTCTAAAGCTAAACCTGAAAGTGAAGCCACCGACAAATAGTTCCCGCAGCGGCTGGTAATAATGGGGTTTTGACCGTAGCTTCCGTCGGCACTTAGAAGAAGCATAACGCGGCGGCGAGTGAGGAGGACTCGGGGAGCTACTGCCACTGCTCTGAGCCCCATCACACTGGTAGCCATTAGCATCATAGCCATGGTAATGAAGGTTCTTGGGTTTCATCGCAATGCGATTAAAAAATGCAAGAGATCACAAAATCCTTCGCCTCAATGTCGGTTCAGAAACAGAAAATGCAACAAACCCACAAAGAAAAACTCGCCATTAAAGAGAGAAAGTGAGATTTTCGTGGTTTGTTTCAGAAACACTTGAAAGCAGAGAGAGAAGAACTGTAGCAAAAGGTGAAATGGGTAATGCGAGGAAGTGGAGTGAAGTTCATCAATGGTGGGCTAATGGGTGTCCCTGATTTCGGGAAAATCGTTTAGAGAGAGAATGAGGAGTGAGATTTGAGGAAAATTTGTACAGAAAAAGTGAGATTAGTGGAGACAAAGCAATAAAAGTTAGAACATTGAGGTACGTTTTATATGATATCCACTGGGTATTGAGTTTGACCGATTATAATTTTTATTTGTATGTTGTTGGCATTTTGGTAATTTCACCCTTCGTTATTTGTTGTTTTCCCACTTAGTTGCCCTTAACGCATTCTTTAAATAACAAAGGGCTTTTTTGGTATTTACACACGTTTCTTCATTTCTCCTCTCAAAAGCATCAATTTTTTTTCCCTTTTTCTTTTTCTTTTCTTTTTTCCAATTCTAACAATCTTCCATTTTCCTTATATTTTCATTTCCAACACCCTTCCCCTTTTCCCCAAATATTGAATGTATTAATTAATTAATCATTTTTATTAGGAAATATTAATTAAACCATTTTTATTAGGAAATTAATAATTAATTAACCATCTTTGTTAGGTTTATATATTTATATTTATTTTTTATTTATAATATTTAGGCCAATCTAAGCCCATCAAACCTACTAAAGTATTTTATCATAGTTTTTAATTTTCACTTTTTCATGATTAACGTAAAAGAAGGTATTTCTTATAATATAAAAATTAGGTTAAAATATCATTTTAGTTTACGGACTTTTAAGTTTTTTGTTTCATTTTAGTTCTGCTTTTAAATGTCTAATTTTAATCTATATATAATATCAATTTGTAGTTAATTTATTGTTGTTTTTTCCTCCCAAAAATAATAAAAATCTATGTTAGTATTCCTTTTATAAACTATGAAAATATATTCACGTAATGTCTTTTCTTGTTATTATTTAACCAATCATGTTAAAAGGTTAACTTTTAATGACTAAAGTTAACATATATTGAAACTACATAGGATAAACTTGGACAATTTATAGTAGGGGTTGTTGCACATATAGCAACAAGGCCCAGCGTATCTGCAAAAATAGCATAATGTAAAAGAATTTACATATATAGTAAAATTTATATTCTGTTTTTAAAGTTGATCAATGATAGATCATATCAAAGGTAATGTTCTATCGTTGATAACTTTTTTTATATTTGCAATTCATAAAAAAAAGGTATTATATATTTAATTATAATCTTTAAAAGTGCTACTCAATACAATTATCTTTTAAAGTAGACTATCTTAAATGGAATGGAACCCAGTGTATATAGACAAAAACGTTGTTTTTAGTTTTTAAAATATTATTACTACATTATACACCGAGAGGTCGTTTGCCATTTTATAATGCAAATAGTTGTAATCTTCATATGTCTAAAATATAGATAGCTTTAGATAACCATATTACTTTTAAATTTATAATTTATTAAAAAGATAGACAGAATAAAATTCATATATTTGTTAGAGTAGAGATGAAAAATACAATACCCGATACAAATTAAATTATATTTAGTTTCTAACAAATCATAGATTTACGTATTTATATCTTCAAAAACTATTTTGTAGCTAAAATGAGTTTAATTCAATGGACATAATGCTTAAACTATCAACTTCAAAGTTGCAGGTTTAGTTCCCCATCTTACGGATTGTAAAAAAAATATATAATATTATGTGAATAGAGTGTTTATTAGACGGTCTCTTTTCAAATAATTTCTATCTAAACCTTGATATTTTTTAAATATATATATAATTTGAATCCCTTTTTAATAAATTATAAATTTAAAACAAAAAAAACAAAAACAAAAACAAAATTTGACGTCGCTTTCTCAGAAAAGTCAGATTTGTATTACCTTTCTCCTTTGCAAATCTCTCACCGTAGCTGCGTATTTATTTACTTAATTGTAATAAATCATTTTTTATATCAAACTTTATACATATTTAAATGCATTGATTATATACAATTCCCCCAATTGTCTATATTATCTGCACAAGCCAAATGCATGACGTAATAACTTACTTTTTAGTTATAAATTTTACTTTTAAAAAAACACATTTTTTTAATTAGAAAATAATTAATGGAATAAATGTGTTGCAGAAAAGTAAAGTAAGTACCTTTTTCGCTTTTATTTCTCCTCGTTGCATTTTTTTTCTTTTTCTTTTTAACTTTCACGTTTAAAAAAAAAAAAACAATAATTGTTATTGTGCTTTTTTCATGCATGGTAAAATTATGCCATTAAATCATCACGATATACAAAATTATTATATATAACCTCTCTCTATTATGCAGTGTAATTTGAGTACTAATGTTGGATTTGACCAATTAGTTAACATGAAAGGCTTAAAAGCAATATTATTGGCAACCTATGATTTAATTACAAAAAGATAAATATGAATTTTACTTACATAAACGACATGTATAACTCAATCATTGATTCAACTGTAGAAAAAAAAAAAAAAAAGGGGGAAAGTCTATCACATCCAGACACGGTTAAAAAAATCATCAGCCCAACTCATGTTACCATTTTTATGATTATCCATGTTATTAACTCATGTTAGCATTTGGTGGAGAAATTGTAAAAAATAGCATGTGCAGGCGAGATCAATTAGTTTCAACTTATCGATTGTTTTGGGTCTTTTCGATACGTCTCGCCTGATTACACATCGAAATTTACTCTCTTTTTTTTATATAATCTTCCCAAATCTTATACTATTTCCAAATTTTCTTCAAATTCGGTTATGTTTACTAAATATTATATCAAATTGTTGTGTAATTTTTCAAATATTTAGCATAATTTATGTTTTCACAATTTTATAACTCCCTGTAGAGAGCCGGATGAGAGGAGACCTTCACGTTTTATTCGTTTTCCAATTATCAAATTAGATTTTCCAAATTGATTCAACATTTTTAAAATGTAGAAAAAATATTTTTTTTTTTTGAAAAATTGGATATGATTTGGGATTATATAGAATCTCGGTGTTAATTCTACCCAAGATTTCATTGAGAAAGCTCAAATATATATGAATTTCAGTATTAATTATGTCAAAAATTTCATCAAGAAAGTTTAAATATATAGAATCTTGGTGTTATTTTATATAAGATTAGCACCGAAATATATATAATCTCAATGTATAATTTAGCTTGATATATCGAGAAAGCCTCAAACAATCGATAAGTTGGAAAAAGTTGATTTGTAAACTAAAATCTCGTAGTCGATCCCACCTGAGATAGACCGAAAAAACTATTTTTATGAATTTTTAAAAATAATATTAATTTTATATGATAAAAGCTTAAATGTGCTATTTATGATAACTTTTTTATTTGTTGTTGTTTACTTTTAAACGACAGCAATATTTCCATTTTTTTTATTGTTGAATTTATTCAAAGTATGAGAAGGTTCTAAATTCAAATAATTCGTAGGAAAGTGTTTGATCGTTTACATCGGTTTAAAATGAGTATCTTTAAATGGTAAGTTGATAATTGAGAATTTGTTTATTATTTCAGACAAAAAGAAATTGACATAATAATTGTGGAAGCATTAACTGGAACAAAAACCTTTTTAGAAATATCACAGTCTTAACCACAGTTAAAAGGTTGTAAATCACAGTTTACTTGTTTTTTTGAAATCGTAAGTCAAATCTTTGTATACTCTCACTTATTGTAAAAAAAATAAAATAATTCTATGTCTCGATATTATTTTTTTATGACGGTATTTGATATTTCTGCATGTCTAAGAGTTAGACATTTCCATATGTGAAATACTTATTTACTAATTTAGATATATATTTATTTATGAATTTAGGGATACCCACATTTTTTTTAATTCTATCTTTTTTCACTAATATCCGTACGAATATAGAAATATCAAACTCTAGGGTCAGTTATTGATTACGATGACTTCACTTGGCAGTGACGGTTTATAATTGTCGATAATTGTAATTTATCGTTACAATAATTATTGCAATTGTAAATTTATTTTATTTTGATCACCAAACCTCTGTTAATAATTAATTACGCATCTTCAAAATATATGTCATTATATTAATACGAACATGATTTCAAACTAAATAAGTTAAAAATAAAAATTGATCTAAGTGAATCCAAGCTCTTAACAATGATTTTATTAAGAGTTTAGAGATTAAATAGATATTTAAAAAATTCAATGATCAAGATACTACAAAATTGAAAGTTTAAAAATGAAAACAAAACTTTTACAAATTTAAGAATCAAAACATTAGTTAGGTTTAAATTGTCAATATCTCAATTTTATATAAATATTGATAGGTTGTCATTATAGTGAATTTTTATGAAAAAAGAAAACTACAAAAATAAAATATATATTGAAATTAATAAACCTATTCCACACTTAGAAAGTAACTTAAAATTCTCATTATTTAGGTAATATTTACACCAATATTTTGTTGCTTATTCTTGTATTTCATCATTTTTTCTCCGATATAAATCGAATTGTCATTAAATTTTAGGTTAAAAAATGTTGAGTTATATGTCCTAAAACTCGTTTTTTGTAAAATCAAAATATATTATATTTGTAATAAAGTAGTTATTGAGGTTTATTTAATAAAGCTGTTATTGAATATATGAGTTGCATTTGTAAGAACTAAATCCAATAAACTAAGATTCATGGCTATTACACGAGTACTTATCTGGAGACATAAGAGTGAATCAAGTTCGAGTAGATAGCCAAAACGATCCATAGCATACAGATAAGGCTAGATACCTTGTTTTGGAAACACGGTCGGGTGTGGCCCACTTTGTATTTAGTACAAACGATGTGATCTTGAATCGTTCATATGGAGACATGCGGGTGGAGGCGCCCTATGCAAAGAATTTGTATAAGATCGAATCGAGAAATAAGTCATTCTTACTTTATAATGTTGTTTACTGTTTAAGACTGACTATTTCAAATCAATGACTTAGGTAACTTGATTTTAATCATAAACTAACTATGAACTTCTATTTATTCGGGATTATTCTTAGATTGGCATGGGTAAGGATTGGCTCAACAGCGTCGGGTCGATAAGCCTCCTGTTTTAGGGTAAGACCAGGGTAGATAGTTGTGGACATAGGGTGCAAGATAGATTTCGCTCCTACCCGCATTTAGAGATAGTAAAAAGGTTGTTTCCTTAAGTATTGACTACGGGTCTTAAACAAGACCCCAACCTCATTGGCCCAAGAGGGACTCGTTTTGGTGATTGGATTACAAACCAATTGTTCATTGAAGGATCAGTGGAACTTAAGGAGTAAGATATAATCTCGGGGGTAAAACAACTTTTGACCCAACCACTATTATGAACAACCTGTGAAGAGTTGACTTATTGATTATGGTTATATCAAGTGAACAGAAATATATCTACAGTGAGGGAAGTGCAACAACTGAGTTTTAGTGGAATGACCCGGTAGTTAACGAATATCGGTTAATTAGGTTAAAGAGTTTAGTCGGTTAATCTCAGATCGTTGGATCTCATGATCTGTAAGTCCATTAGGTCCTCTACTAGCTCACAAACGGATTAAACCTTAGAATAGCAGGATAAGTAAATTTGAAACGTTCAAGTTTGAGTTAAGGGAATTAGTTGTAATATATATATGATAATTATACGTTTAATCATCGAATTAAACAAAATTGGAGAATTGGATAATATTTAAATTTGATTTAAATATTAATTACATGAATAGGGATTCATGATTGATGAATTGGTGTTTAATTAATTTAATATTTGATATTAAATTAATTAAATTATTTAATTAATTACTTAAATAAATTTCATTTAAAATTAATTGTTTGAATTAATTTTATTCAAATTAAAAATTGAATTTTATGAAAATTCAAATAATAAAATCAAATTTTTTTGTTTTAATTTAAGTTTTGAAATTTAAATTAAGATAAAATTAAAAAATTGATTAAAATTTTGAAAATTTGACTAAGTGGGTTTTTCCTACTTAATCCACCAACATCTCCACCCAAATGGACAATAGTTTTGGTGTCAATCTGTGGTGAAATTGGGTGGTATGCTAAATTTAATAAAGATCAAATTATATTAAGTTGAAGAGAGGACATGCAATTGACGAAGTTATGAAATTTGGACTTCTTCAACCCTTTAACACCAAAATTAAACTCTCTAAAAAAATTCCCTTCAATTACAACTGATTTTGATTCTACAATCTAATTTAAGGTTCTAGATAGGGAAGATCAAGTAGTGGTTTACAACTTGTTGGAGATGAAATTCGAGCTGAATATTGAAGATTTTGAGAATTCTTCGGTAAACTTCTGAAACACTATCTTCTTTATATGAACATGTTTGCTTGTTTGTTAAAATGAATGGAATTATAGTGATTAAGATCATAATTGCTTCCACATGTTGATTGTCAACACCATAAAAACACTTTTAGTTCATAAACTTTAATGAAAATAACAATTTAATCCCTAAACTTTGCTTTATAACGATTTAGTCTATGAACTTTCAATTTTATAATAACTTAGTCCACGAACTTTAGTATGTAACAGTTTAGTCTCCTGCGCAAACGAATTTATCAAAATGATATATCAATTTTTATTATTTTATTATGTAGATTTTTTACTTTATAAAACAATATAGAATCTCTATTAGTTTATTGATTTATTTTTATGCAACAAATTTCATTAAATCTTAACATTAATTTCTATCGTAGAGACTAAATTGTTACAGATATTAAAGTACAAAGATTAAATTATTATATAATAAAATTTAGACACTAAATTATTATAAAATTGAAAGTTTAGAGATTTAATAATTATAAATTAAATTTTAAAGACTAAATTATTATTCTTCTTATAAAAATTTAGAGATTAAAAATGATGTTTAACCGTTGTATCTTTTATTTCCACGTCAAATCTATAAATATCGTAGAAATATCATTCAGTTAACACAGATTTAATACTCGTCTAAAGTCTAACCCACGTAAAAAAGTTGAGGGTTAAAATAAAATTTAAACCAAAAGCTAAATAGTGTATGGATTTACCAAAGAAAACAAAAAAGAAAAAGAATCCAGTTAAATTATTGTATGGACAGAATTAAATTCAGTAGTGGGACCTGTAATAAAACTTCCTACACGATTATTAAATGATAATATGCCAAAGCCATCTGACACCTTCTAAGTATTTATTATCACCACTACTAGACGCTGTGCTTCGTCATCAAGCCCAATACTCATAAAACACTGCCACGTGTCACAACCTTAAACATTTGGCGTTGATAGATTAACATAACATCCCGTTATTATAGTCGCTAGATTATGATAGCATTTGTTTTAATATTATATTTATATATTTTTTTGGAACATAAATCTAATTCGAGACCAACGGAGCACTAAAACTTGATTGGATGAAATTATTAACTAATATTAATGAAAAAAAAAACTTTAAATAACTAAATTTAAGATTAATTAAAAACACACCGACAAAATTTCAAATTGGTTGAAAATACGAAGGTTAAAGGTTTCAAATTATTTTAAGTAGTTGTCAAATATTCAAATTTATTCTAAAATAACTTAATTTTTTAAATTAAATACTTGAAAACGTAATCTAAACACATTCTAAAACTAAACAATTAAAAATGCATGGAGTGTAATGAAATGGAATTCAAAGTTGAATGGGCAAAACCATGTTTCAATCTTTTTCCTTCTATATTTTCTATTTTTCTAACTATAAATATAACTTTCATTTTGAAAATTTCATTAGTTAAAAAACCATTTTGGTTATGTTCATGTATATTCAATTATAGTTTGTGTTTATCGATTAATCAATTTAGACAATTTTTTTATGATTAAAATATAAGAATAATTGAAATTTGAAAATATATGGACTATAATAAATATAATCTACCGTACATATACAAAAATGAAAATTTAACATTCCTTTTTTGTTTTGTTTTTTTTTCCCTTTCTTTCTATTTCTCTAACTTTTTCTTAAAGTTTTACTTTTCTAACTAAAAATATAACTTCCATGTTGCAAACTTCTTTAATTAACTTCTGGGGAAAAAATATTAGTTAAAATACTGTTTCTATATGTGTAGTTCGATTCAATTTCATTTCAATTTAAGTTTTTTTTTTTTTTTTTTTAAAAAAATAAATAGTCTCTATTTACAATTTCTTTCCAAATTCTTTATGGCATAAAAATTATTATTATTATCTAACCAATTTTAAATAAGAAAAATAAAAAAATTAATTTTAAAATATGAAATTTAAGATTTATTTAAATATGTCGTTTAAATTTAAGCTACGGAAAATATAACAACTAAAATAGAAGGAAGCTCAAAATTCAAAATATAAAGGCAAAATTTGTATTTTAACCAACTTCTTTTCTTGTTCACATCTGTATTAAAAGATCCTATAACTTTACAAATTTTTAATAATTGATCATGACATCACATATTGTCAAAAACGAAAAAAACAATAATAATTTATCACGACACATTCTGTTTTTAATAATTACCTAATCTATTATGTATAAATTTCAATTTGAACTTTGTATCTACTAAGCCATATATATATTTTTTTAAATAACATGTATGTCAATTTATGTATTTTTTTAGTTAGTGAACCAAATATATACAAATTTAAGAGTATTGAAATAAAATCGTAATTTAACAAAAAAAAATATTAATATTAATATAGATTGAATGTATAATTATGTCAATTTATGTATTTTTTTAGTTAGTGAACCAAATATATACAAATTTAAGAGTATTGAAATAAAATCGTAATTTAACAAAAAAAAAAAATATTAATATAGATTGAATGTATAATTATGTCAATTTATGTATTTTTTTTAGTTAGTGAACCAAATATATACAAATTTAAGAGTATTGAAATAAAATCGTAATTTAACAAAAAAAAAAAAACATATTAATATAGATTGAATGTATAAATTTAAAGTATTGAGTGGAAATCAAAGATTCTCATGTGATAGGCATATTTGGATCATCTCGTTTGTTTTGCAGTAATTTGAAATATCCATGTATCTTGACATGTCCATGCGAGCACCATATAATGTCTATGTAAAAGATATTTATCTAAGTTTTAGATGTCATCTTACAACATTAGATTTTTAAGATGTTCATATATAGATATGTTCTCGAATAATCTTTATGTCCCTCACACCATCTTTTATATTTTCGTTTTTAATCAATTTTACTTATTTCACATATGTTTACTCTGTAGTTCAAAATAAAGGAATGCATTGTTTTTTAAGTATAATAAAAATTAACATATGCAATTAAGTATATTTTATATTTTACATTTAGATATAAATTAATTTTAGTTTAAACTAGACAATATATCTTGATTTCTTTTCAATTGAAAATCAAAGGACAATATTCATCTTGTTATACATTTCCAGTAGGAGTTTTCTTTTTGTACAACGATTGAATTTATTTTATAGTTCATTTTATAAACTAAAACTATTTGAAATTAAAATAATAATATATAATTTTAAATTAATAAAGACATTATTGGTAGCATACGTAATATTGAGATATTCATTATACCAAAACAGTAAAAAAAATAGTAATAATAATTATCCAAATATTTTCATATCATTATTATGTGAATTGTTTTGTAAAGCAAGCACGATAATATAAAATGTCATATATCTATAATCTCGAACATTCATATGTTGATTTCAAACATCAAGATATTGGTTATCTAAACTCTCATAAAAACAAGGAATAATTAATATAGATAATCTAATATTTTTTATCCCAAGCACTTGATTTGCGTAAATATTGGCATGTGGATGAATATTTTTACTATTTAGAAAAATCATTTATATTTCTACCAAGATTGTTATATGATTTTCTTTTCAACAGATCTTTGTTATATCTTAATCAACTTTATATTAGTGTGTTCTCATTTTTTTTTACCGATACTTTAAAAGAATTAAATTAATTAATATGAATTTAACAAACCTGCCTACATTTTCTAATCTACAAACCTATTAATTCCAACAGTCGACACTGATTCTTTTAAAAATACATATCATTTAAATTTTTTCTATGCACATCCCCAATTATATAATTGTTAAATTCTATAATAAATAAAAGGAATCTGAATACTATTTTCACATAAGGTGTGACACGTCATTTATATCAATTATAATATATAATAGAAGACAGTATAAATTGAAACTTTAATTTAGTTCCCTTTGTGGATAAATTATAATGCTTCATAGAGTACATTATTTACATTATTATTTTTAAAAGCTAGATCTAGCATTATATATGGCTATCAACTATGACTCTAGGGGGGCACATGGTCAAATATGAATGAAATAATAGTCCAATCTTAACGATATATATGAATCATGTATTTAAAATCAAAACAAACTCTATTGTGATTTTATTATATACTGATTTATACCGATAATCTAATTTGCTGTAACACATCAATTTTTGTTTTGTCAAATAACTTTTTTTTCCTTACATTTTTTTCCATATTTTATAGTTCAAATATAATCTAATTATATAAAATAAAATTATATATAACATGCATTAAAATATAAAAAATAATTATTAAATATTTAAAATATCGAATACATATAAGTCCCGATGTAAAATTAATATCAATAATACAATTGTTTCTATCATTCACATGTTGCTAAAATTTGATTTACAATATTATTTCTCATTAATGTCATTTGTTTTAAATTTTAAATGATATAAACTCGAATCCAACTCAATTATATTATTATATAAATATTGTGGTTGTAAAAATATTAAAATGAACCTAAATAAATATCTTAATAAATAAATTTTTTATTATTATTAAATTATAATTGGTTTTATATGTAAGAAAACATATTGCAAAATTTAAAATTCAAAATAAATAAATAAATAAATATATATATATATATATATTGAAAAGAGAAATTATTTTAAATGACTAAACTACTGAAAATATTTACAAATAATAGAAAAATAACATTGTCTATAAATTTTGCTATATTTGTAAATATTTTTGTTCATTTTCTTATATTTGAAAATAACCCTTTGAAAATTTGAAAATTGAAAATCAAAATAGTATATAAATCTGAATATTTGAAAATTGAAAATTGAAAATTAAGTTTGTTATATATATATATATATATTGGTTCATTTTTCTATATTTGAAAATAACCCTATTTAAAATTTGAAAATTGAAAATCAAAATAATATATAAATCTGAATATTTGAAAATTAAAAATTAAAAATTAAATTTGCTATATTTATATATATTTTAGTTCATTTTTCTATATTTAAGAACAGCTATATTGAAGATTCAAAATTTAAAAATCAAAATAATATATAAATTTAAATATTTGAAAATTGAAAATTGAAAATTAAATTAACATATAGATATAAAAATAAAATATAAAATATAAAATAAATACAAGTAAAAGAAAGAAATTAAAAAATATAGAGAAAAAGGAAATATGAAAGAAAGAAAGAAGAAAATAAAGAAATAAATAATTCTAAAAAATATATAAAGGAGCCTAGAGAAAAAGGAAATATAAAAGAGAGAAAAATAAAATAAAGAAGTCTCCAGTGAAATTTGATCTTAGGAGCATGAAATTGAAAAATGATTTGAGCTTGTTTGGTCATCAATTAACCAAATCTTTCACTTTAATATATTTTGAGAATAATTTTAAATAAATTAGTTTTTTATAGATTCTCAATTTCGACTTAATTTTTAAGAATATTTTTCAAATTTTTAGAACTAGATTATCAAATATGTCAATTTATTAAAAAATGAAAAACTGAAAAAAAAAAAAACAGGAAATTGGGTGGGGATTAAATTAGTGGCTAGACATTCTGTATTAAGCAGGCTAATCATATTTTTAAAGGGAAAGAGGAATTGCGTGTGGCGCGTGATTGCTTAGTTGTCGAAAAAGGGGTCAATTAGCGTGAGATGTCCGAAATAGGTGGAGGGGTAAATTGGTCAAGTTGAAGGAAAAAGATCGGATCGAGATCGGACGGTGACTATGCTCTAAAGGATAACGGCTATCACATGATCCACTAAATCCACCTCTTATATAATTAAATTAGCGGTTTTAAGATTAAAAATAAAAAACAATAAAAAAAAAAAAGAAAAGAAAAGAAACGAGACACCTGCCGAAACTCCTCCGAAACATGTGCATCTTTCAAGTCAACTTTCTCGTGGGTCGCAACTTTATCTAACCCTTCGATGAAAGGTTAAATTGCAATGCAACTAACAAGTTACATTACAAGTTCAATTTTTCCAAATTTTTATGCAATATATATATATATATATATATCCGATTTTGTTGCAGAATGGATTTTAAAATCTCGGATTTTCAATATTGTGTCTAATAATAGATTTTGACGGATTTGAATTTCTTTTTCCTGAAATTATTGAATCTACTAAAACACATAACTAATTACTACGTTGAATTTTTTTTTTTATATTAAATAGAACATTATAATAAAAGTTTAAAAATGACAATTAGAATTTTTTTTTTTACAAATGTATTTTACTAGAGCTTAGATGAAAAAATCGAATCTCTGATCTCAGACAAACACTATGTCATTTAAACTAAGTTTATTTTGGCATTAGGATAAGATTTTATCACAAAATAAACAATATAAAGATTTATTAGACACAAAATCAAATTAGTTAAACATTTTTTTTTTAAAAAAAATCAATGACCAAATACAAAAAGTAAGATCGATGGATAACTATTTGGTTTTTTAAAATTAAGTGTATATATACATATATATTGTATCTTTCTTATGTAAAATAATTGAATTATTAGTCGATTTTTTAAAATAAAAATAAATTCTTAAAATCTATTTTCTTTTAGGTTTCAGCACAAAAAAATAGACAAAAAGATGAGAAATTTAGAGATGTCAGGCACTTGTAAAAACTTAAATTTCAAAAACTAAAAATAAAAAAATTAAAGTAATTACTGGATTAGGCTAAAAGTTAATAGATTAATTAAACACTTTTTATTATTAAGAAAATATAAAACTAAACTTCTTATTTTAGCATTCGAAAGGTGATTCATCAACAGGGTAAAAGAAATAATAATGATAAAATAATAATGAATTCTTAATTAAAATAAATACATGAATAATTCTATATCAATTGTCAAAGCATACAAAGTTGAACTGACATAAAGATTATATTAACAATTAAATTCATAGTTGAAGTTTTTTCATTCCTTATTATACTGAAAAAGAAATTAATAATAATCCTATATCGATTATGCATGACAGAATTAATTAAAACTATAGCTCAAAATTTATCGAGGGACATAAATCGTGTACCTACCTCAAACCTTTTATCAAGAACAACTCACTTTTTAGTAGTCTCACTAAGGAAATTTCTCCTTATGGAAATAATGAGGAGATGGAGATCTTGTACAACTTTATAGATACATTTCTATATTGGTTTGACAACATTATTAAATCTAGGGTAAATTATCGTTTTAGTCTCCGAATTTTGAAGAATATATATAATTTAGTTTCAGAGTTTAAAAAAATATAACTCTTTAATCTCTAAAGTTATAAAACTATATTTATTTGGTCCCTCAATTTTTTAGAGGGAGTTTAAAAAAATAGATTTTAGAGGTCTTTAGGTATTTTTTGTTTGATTTTTAAAAAATAAGTATTTGATATTTAAAATTAGAATACATGATTTTTAAAAATTATTCTTTTAATTTAAAATAATAGTATAAAGTTATTTGAAGGACTTTTTAAATTTATTTTTAAAAGTCATAGACTAAAAAGATATATTGAAAATTCAAGGGCCAAACGGGTTCATTCTTATAAAACTGGAAACTAAAAAGGTATATTTTTAAACCTGCATCAAACATACATATTTTTCAAAATTTGAAGACCAAAATAATTTTTCCTAAAATCTAATTTTTAAGAGGAAAATAGTTACGTGGGCTCATCACATTTAATAGTAAAATACAGTAGTGTACCTACAATAATCCTGAATTAAATAGCAACACTTTTATTAAGAAGGAAGTGACATAATATTTATATAAACATTAAATGTGACATAAAATATTTATGAAAATGTTAAAATCACTATCCAACAACCTGTAGAACAATGGAAAACACCTATTGAGTTGACTTTAAAAAAATAATAATAATAATAATTAGTTTTAGTGGTTGCCTAATAATATCTACATAACTGCAAAATCTTGAGTAAAGAGTTTGAAAGTGATTGAGCTTCATTGCAGGCCAATTCTTAAAATTTAGAAAAAGTATCCTAATATTTGGCAAATTAAAGCACAGATCTCTAAAATACTTTTCTTTCCCTTTCTTATAAGTGGTATAATCAGTCATTTACTTAATTTTATGGTAATTGACATGATTTTCATTTTTAAAAGTTGAAGGTCCGATGTCTACTCGTAATTATTACACGTATGATACTCTACAATGATTTAATTAGAGACACAGGTAAGGGCAAGAGAAATTTAATTTAAAAAAATAAATAAAATAATTTTCAATATAGAATTCCTCTCTTATCATTATAAAACCTAATTCAATAAATTTTTAGCTAGATGGAAACCTAATTATCTTTGTTTATAACCATTAACATGCCTAATCAAAGTCAATTAACTCACTTCACATGTTAGTGAGAAAAAGTTGAGAATTCAAATATAAAAATCCATAAAATCATCATTAAACGACGGACCCCAAGCAATATTTTGATTTATAATAATCTGTTGTATCCTAATTAATTTATAATTAATACCACCCTTCAATTTTTGTTAATAAGGAACTTGGCCTTTAAAAAAAATTATTGTCCATATAATTGACATTATACTTTATTTTAATTCGAAAGTTTAAATGTACATACTATGATGCAATTAAGCTATTTTAATGTAGAATTTCAATGTGGGTAAATCATAAATGAAAACCCCAAAGAAAAATGTAAAACTCAAGTTATGGTGGGACAATAGGAATTGGAGAGAGAGAAACAAACATAGATTCCCCATCTTAACATTCTTTTGTACAAAGTAAGATTAAAGTAATAAAAATCAAACAGTTGACATCCAAAACATGTTATATTTTTCTAATTAATCCTTACTTTGGACAGATTTAATTAAAGTTTAAGCAACTCCATAATCAACCCCAAGACGATGCATTTCAATGTGTGAATTAAATTAACAACAACGTGCAAGTCTTAATGAAAGTCCAACTTCATTTAGTCATGTCCCACATAATCATCAACTTTTGTTAGTTTCACTCTCCTATATTCATATTAATATTTTGATCCAATTTGTTATTGCTGTGGTTGACAAATAATATTTTCTTTTATTATGTTGGATTCTTTGTCTCTAATTTTAGTAAGATCATTTCCTTATCGATGGTGATTTGCTAAGAAGATTTTTTCATTCTTTGTTGTCGCTAGTTGACTTTTTGAATGAGATATATTTATTTGGATTTTTGAGGCGTTTTAGGTTAGCCATCTATAGCCTTTGATTAGAGCTTTCTTGTTCGAAAAGTTTTGGTGAAGAAACTATAGGATTGTACTTGAATTGCCTTTGTGAAATTGAGTAGACGTTCTCAAAAGTAGGTTCTGAAAAAGCAGTCGTTTGTAGAGTTGTTAAAGAAATTAGATGAGTGATTATTTATCTGAAGGTGAATAGAAGGTGAGATCATTGTTAGGGCAACAATTTTAGGGGGAGCCTAATTTTGCAGACTCATTGAAGAGCAATTGATGTTAGGGGGAGCCTAATTTACTCACCAGTAATTCAATTATGTGTAAGCTAGCTTTATATAGTTTTAGTTGAAGTGTATGCTGTAGAACTGAATTACATACTAGTGAATTTCTTTTCACCTAGGCGTAGAGCCTCCCAGACGTAGGTGTGATTACGTCGAACTGGGTTAACAAATTTTTGTATTTATTATCTCTCTCTTATCTCCTCCAGTTGTCGTTGTTTTGTCTGTGACATCCTTCCTGGCTTATGACACCATTGTGATTCATCATTCTTTATTCCAATTGGTATCATAATGGGTTGACTGCCTTTATTGAGTTCTCAATGGAGTCGATCAAAGACGGTGAATCTACATCTTGACCGCTAGTCCTTGATGGGACAAACTACTCCTATTGGAAGGCTCGTATGATTGCTTTTTTTAAATCCATAGACAACAAATCACTGAAGGTGGATCTCAATGGGTGGAGACACCCAACTGTAATAGACAAAGATGGTGTACTCTAAAATATGAGAAGGATCGGACTGAAGAAAAAGACCTAGACTCACTAGGAAACTCACGAGCACTGAATGCTATTTTCAAGGGTGTTGGTTAGAATATTTTCAGGTTAATCAACACACGTGTTACTGTCAAAGAAGTATGGGAGATTCTTGTCATGGCTCATGAGGGAACATCAAAAGTAAATATGTCAAGGTTGTTGCTTTTGACAACGGAATTTGAATCTCTGAAAATGCGTGATAATGAGAGTGTTTCTGAGTTTAATGTTCATCTTCTTGATATTGCGAATGAATCCTTTGCTTTTGATGAAAAAATGTTTAAAGAGAAACTGGTTCATAAAGTTCTTCGCTTTTTCCCTAAAAGGTTTGATATGAAGGTTACAGCTATCGAAGAAGCGTAAGATATTAGTACAATGAAAATTGATGAGTTGTTCGGGTCTCTACGAACATTTAAAATGACCTTAAGTGACGAGACAGAAAATAAGGTTAAGGGAATTGCACTCAAATCCTTTACAGATGATGACAACTCAACATGTAAGCCTAAAGATTTTGATGAGAATCTTATAGACCATATCTCTCCTGGAAAAGCAGTTTGGTAAGACACTTAGACGATGGGACAAGTGTACCTCTTCTCGAGGTTCTTATGCTCCCCCACATGTCAAAGACATGAGTAATACCAACATTAATTGTTGGAACGTACCAACATGCAACGGAAGCGACCAGGATCCATAAGCACTCTAATTCATTAATTTTGGCAGAAATGAAAACATGCCATAGCAGAAATAAATAGGTTTCAAGTCATACCTTTGTAGAACTTCTTCAAAGCTTGTATCCAGCTGCAAATCTCTCCGAATCTTGATGTAAACCACCCCAAGATCTTCCTTACTATTATCTTGGTGCTCTAGATTGAGTTATGAGACTCAAAATAAGCTGGAATCAAAAGGAACTTGGAGAATGTTCACAGCAGCAACCCAATGAAGACCTCTTTCTTCTCACGATTTTTTCAGTAAAATTCTACCGATTGCATTGCCTCAAAATCACTCCAATCTCTTTAATATATTGCAGACGATCATATAAAGAGACTAGATGCATGAAATGCAACTCATGCTTGGAGTAAATGAAGACTTAAGAAGTGGGTTAAGTGTGAGCAACTTGAAGAAGACAATAGAGAAAACCGATTTTCCATTATGTGTTTTTCTCTTCTCTTTCGACTTTTAATAAATTGATTTCATAAATCAATTTATTTTAAAAAATTAAAAATATTATTAATTTTACAAAATTAATTTCATAAATTAATTTTCTTAATAAAATTAAGAATAATTATTTAAATAATTTAAA